>NW_012284084.1:0-146028 GCF_000151885.1 Dipodomys ordii
GAGTCGGGTGCATCTGGTTCAGTTGACGCTGGCTTTGTCAGGGCTCTGTGAACCTGGCCCGGGCCGGTCAAGGAGCAGCTGGCTTAGACAAGACTCTGTGAGGTTGGCCAGGGCCAATCAAGGAGGAGCTGGCGTGGACAGGGCTCTGTGAGGCTGGCCTGGTCCAGTCCAGGTGGCGCTGGCTTAGACAGGGCTTCTGAGGATGGCCTGGTCATGTTGAGGAACAGCTGGCTTGGACAAGACTCTGTGAGGCTGGCCGGCACAGTCTTGGAGGAACTGGCTTATACAGGGCTCTTTGAGCCTGGCCCTCCTCAGTCCAGGCACTGCTGGCTTGGACAGGGCTCTGTGAGCTTGGCCCAGGCCGGTCAAGGAACAGCTGGCTTGGACAAGACTCTGTGAGGTTGGCCCAGGCCAGTCTAGGAGAAGCTGGCTTAGACAGGGTTCTGTGAGCCTGGCCTGGTCCAGTCCAGGAAGAGCTGGCTTGGACAAGGTTCTGTGAGGTTGGCCCGGGCCAGTCTGGTAGAAGCTAGGTGGCTTGGACAGGGCTCTGTGAGGCTGGCCCAGGCCGATGCAGGCGTGGCTGGCTTGGATAGGACTTTGAGAGCCTATCCCGAGCTGGTCCAGGCAGTACTGGCATGGAAAGGGCTCTGTGAGCCTGTCCCGCGATGGTTCAGGCGGTGCTGGTTTGGACAGGGCTCTGTGAGACTGGCCCGGGCCTATCCAGGCGGCGCTGGCTTGGACAGGACTCTCTGAGCCTGGCCTTGGCCACTTCAGGCGGAGCTGGCTTGCAAAGGGATTCTGTGAGGCTGTCCCCGGCTGGTCCAGGCGACCCTGGCTTGGACAGAGCTTTGTGTGCCTGGCCCACACCGGTCCCAGTGGTGCTGTCTTGGACAGGGTTCTGTAAACCTGGCCCGCACCGGTCCAAGTGGCGCTGGATTGGACAGGCCCTGTCAGTCTGGTGCAGGCTGGTCCAATCCAGGTGGCGCTGACTTGGACAAGGCTCAGTGATGCTGGCCCAGTCAGGACGTGGAGCAGCTGGCTTGGACAAGACTCTGTGAGGCTGGCCCGGCTCAGTCTAGGAGGACCTGGCTTGGACAGTGCTCTTTGAGGCTGGCCTGCATCAGTCCAGGCAGCGCTGGCTTGGACAGGGCTCGAAAGGCTGTCCCCCGGCTGGCCTAGTCTGTCCTGACTTGGACAGGGCTCTGTGAGCCTGCCCTGCACCGGTCTTTTCAGTGCTGGCTTACACACTGCTCTGTGATCCTGGTGCAGTCTGTTCCAGTTGAAGATGGCATAGACAGGGCTGTGTGGGTGTGGCCCGGGCCAGTCAAGGAGCAGCTGACTGGAGAAGTCTCTAGGAGGGGCTGGCTTGGACAGGGCCCTATGAGGCTGGCTCAGGCCGGTTCAGGCGTGGCAGGCTTAGACATACTTTCAGAGCCTGTCCCACGGAGGTCCAGTCAGTATTGGCATGGACAGGGCTCTGTGAGCCTGGCCCGTGTTGGTCCAGATGGTGCTGGCTTGGACAGGGCTCAGTGAGGGTGGCCTGGGACAGTCCACAGGGCTTGTGCACCTGCCCCAGGCTGGTCCAGGAGGAGCTGGCTTTGACAGGGCTCTGTGAGGCTGGCCTGATCAGCTCGAGGAGCAGCTGGCTTAGACAACAATCTGTGAGGCTGGCCTGGCCCAGTCTAGGAGGAGCTGGCTTGGACAGGGCTCTTTGAGGCTGGCCCCCATCGGCCCAGGTGGCGCTGGCTTGGACATGGCTCAAAAGACTGTCCCCACTCCAGTTCAGGTAGTGCTGGCTTAGACAGGCCTGTGAGCCTGGCCCATGCCAGTCCAGGTAGTGCTGGCTTAGATAGGGCTCTGAGTTTGGTGCAGTCTGGTTCAGTTGAGGCTGGCTTAGACAGGACTCTGTGAACCTGGCCCGGGCCGGTCAAGTAGCAGCCGGCTTAGACAAGACTTTGTGAGGCTCTCCCGGTCCTGTCTAGGAGGAGCTGGCTTGGACAGGGCTCTTTGAGGCTGGCCCCCATTGGTCCAGTCTGTGCTGGCTTGGACAGGCTGGAAAGGCTGTTCCCAGGCTGCTCCAGGAGGCTTTGCCTTGTACAGGACTCTGTGAGCTTGGCCCATGCCAGTCCAGGAGGAGCAGGCTTGGACAGATTTCTGTGAGACTGGCCGGAACCAGTCCAGGCAGTGCTGGCTTGGACAGGGCCCTGTGAGGCTGGTGCAGTCTGGTCCAGTTGACACTGGCTTGGACAGGGCTCTGTGACCCTGGAGCGTGCTGGTCAAGGAGCAGCTGGCTTGGACAAGATTCTGTGAGGTTGACCCAGGCCAGTCCAGGTGGAGCTGGCTTGGGCAGGGCTCTGTGAGTCTGTCCCAGGCCGGTCCAGGTGGCCCTGTCTCGCACAGGGCTTGTGCAGCTGGCCCCAGCCTGGTCCAGGAGGAGCTGGCTTTGACAAGGCTCTGTGAGGCTGGCCTGGTCAGGTCGAGGAACAGCTGGCTTGGACAAGACTCTGTGCGGCTGGCCTGGCCCAGTCTAGGAGGAGCTGGCTTGGACTGGGCTCTTTGAGGCTGGCCCCATTAGTCCAGGTGGCGCTGGCTTGGACATGGCTCAAAAGACTGTCCCCACGCCAGTCCAGGTAGTGCTGGCTTAGACAGGGCTCTATGAGTCTGGTGCAGTCTGGTTCAGTTGACGCTGGCTTGGACAGGGCTCTGTGAACCTGGCCCGAGCCAGTCAAGGAGCAGCTGGCTTAGACAAGACTCTGTGAGGTTGGCCCGGGCCAGTCATGGAGAAGCTGGCTTGGACAGGGCTCTGTGAGGCTGGCCTGGGCCAGTCCAGGTGGCTCTGCCTCACACAGGGCTTGTGCAGCTGTCCCCAGGCTGGTCCAGGAGGAGCTGGCTTTGACAGGGCTCTGTGAGACTGGCCTGGTCAGGTCGAGGAGCAGCTGGCTTTGGCAAGACTCTGTGAGGCTGGCCCGGCCCAGTCTAGGAGGAGCTGGTTTAGACTGGGCTCTTTGAGGCTGGCCCCCATCGGTTCAGGCGGTGCTGACTTGGACATAGCTCGAAAGACTGTCCCCTCGCCGTTCCAGGTAGTGCTGGCTTAGACAGGTCTGTTAGCCTGGCCCATGTTAGTCCAGGTTGTGCTGGCTTAGACAGGGCTCTGAGTCTGGTGCAGTCTGGTTCAGTTGACGCTGGCTTGAACAGGGTTCTTTGAGGCTGGCCCTCCTCAGTCCAGGCACTGCTAGCTTGGACAGGGCTCGAAAAGCTGCCCCCAGTGTGGTCCAGGCGGCGCTGGCTTGGACAGGGCTCTGTGAGCATGGTCCATGCCGGTCAAGGTAGTGCTGGCTTAGACAGAGCTCTGTGAGTCTGGTGCAGTCTGGTTCAGTTGACGCTGGCTTGGACAGGACTCTGTGAACCTGGCCCGGGCCGGTCAAGGAGCAGCTGGCTTAGACACGACTCTGTGAGGCTGGTCCACTCACGTCTAGGTGCAGCTTACTTGGACAAGACTCTGTGAGGCTGGCCCGGTCCTGTCCAGGTGGCGCTGGCTTGGACATGGCTCTCTGAGCCTGGCCTGGGCTGCTTCAGGCAGAGATGTCTTGGACAGGGCTCTGTGAGGCTGGCCCTCCTCAGTCCAGGCACTGCTGGCTTGGACAAGACTCTGTGTGTTTGGCCCAGGCCAGTCTAGGAGAAGCTGGCTTGGACAGGGTTCTGTGAGCCTGGCCTGGTCCAGTCCAGGAAGAGCTGGCTTGGACAAGGTTCTGTGAGGTTGGCCGGGGCCAGTCTGGTAGAAGCTAGCTGGCTTGGACAGGGCTCTGTGAGGCTGTCCCAGGCCGATGCAGGCGTGGCTGGCTTGGATAGGACTTTGAGAGCCTATCCCGCCCTGGTCCAGGAAGTACTGGCATGGACAAGGCTCTGTGAGCCTGGCCCGCGACGGTTCAGGCGGCGCTGGTTTAGACAGGACTGTGAGACTGGCCCGGGCCTATCCCGGCGGTGCTGTCTTGGACAGGACTCTCTGAGCCTGGCCTTGGCCACTTCAGGCGGAGCTGTCTTGGACATGCATTCTATGAGGCTGGTCTGGTTGGGTCCAGGGCAGTTGGCTTGCACAAGACTCTGTGAGACTGGCCCGGCCCAGTCTTGGAGGAGGTGGCTTGGACAGGGCTCAAGAGGCTGTCCTCAGGCTGGTAGAGGCAACCCTGGCTTGCACAGAGCTCTGTGTGCTTGGCCCACACGGGTCCCGTTGGTGCTATCTTGCACAGGGTTCTGCAAACCTGGCCCGCGCCGGTCCAAGTGGCGCTGTATTGGACAGGGCCCTGTGAGTCTGGTGCAGGCTGGTCCAGTCCAGGTGGCGCTGGCTTGGACAAGGCACCGTGACGCTGGCCCAGTCAGGTAGAGATGCAGCTGGATTGGACAAGACTCTGTGAGGCTGGCCCGGCTCAGTCTAGGAGAAGCTGGCTTGCACAGGGCTCTGAGTCTGGCCCCCACCGGTCCAGGCAGCGCTGGCTTGCACAGGGCTCGAAAGGCTGTTTCCCGGTTGGTCTAGGTGTCCCTGACTTGGACAGGGCTCTGTGAGCCTAGCCTGAACCGGTCAAGGCAGTGCTGGCTTGCATAGGGCTCTGTGAGGGTGGTGCAGTCTGGTCCAGTTGAAGGTGGCATGGACAGGGCTTTGTGAAGCTGGCCCGGACCGGTCAAGGAGCAGCTGGCTTGGAGAAGTCTCTGTGAGGTTCCCCCGGGCCAGTCTAGGAGGAGCTGGCTTGGACAGGGCTCTGTGAGGCTGGCCCAGGCTGGTGCAGGCGTGGCTGGATTTGACAGGACTTTGAGAGCCTCTCCCACGGCGGTCCAGGCAGTACTGGCATGGTATGGGCTCTGTGAGCCTGGCCCGTGTTGGTCCAAATGGTGCTGGCTTGGACAGGGCTCTGTGAAGCTGGCCCAGGCCGGTCCAGGTGGCCCTGTCTCGCACCGGGCCTGTGCAGCTGTCCCAGGCTGGTCCAGGAGGAGCTGGCTTCGACAGGGATCTGTGAGGCTGTCCTGGTCAGATCGAGGAGCAGCTGGCTTGAACAAGACTGTGAGGTTGGCCCGGCCCAGTCTAGTAGGAGCTGGCTTGGACTGGGCTCTTTGAGGCTGGCCCCCATCGGTGCAGGAGGTGCTGGCTTGCATCTGGCTCGAAAGACTGTCCCCACGCTGGTCCAGGTAGTGCTGGCTTAGACAGGCCTCTGTTAGCCTGGCCCATGCCGGTCCAGGTAGTGCTGGCTTAGACAGGGCTCTGTGAGTCTGGTGCAGTCTGGTTCAGTTGATGCTGGCTTGGACAGGGCTCTGTGAACCTGCCTCGGCCCAGTCAAGGAGCAGCTGGCTTAGACTAGACTCTGTGAGGTTGACCGGGGCCAGTCAAGGAGGAGCTCGCGTGGACAGGGCTCTGTGAAGCTGGCCCGGTCGGGTGCAGGGCAGCTGGCTTGGATAAGACCCTGTGAGGCTCACCCAGCCTAGTCTAGGAGGAGCTGGCTTGGACAGGGCTCTGTGAGGCTGGCCTGCATCAGTCAGGCCGCACTGGCTTGGACAGGGCTAGGTGCAAGCCGGTCCTGGTGGTTCTGGCTTGTACAGGGCTCTGTGAGGCTGGGCCGTTCCGGTCCAGGAGTAGTTGGCTTCGACAGGGCTCTGTGAGGCTGGCCTGGTCAGGTCGAGGAGCAGCTGGCTTGGAGAATTCTCTGTGAGGTTGGCTCAGGCCAGTCTAGGAGGAGCTGCCTTGGACAGGGCTCAAGAGGCTATCCCCAGGCTGGTCCAGGCGACCCTGGCTTGGACAGAGCTCTGTGTGCCTGACCCACACCGGTCCCGGTGGTGATGTCTTGGACAGGGTTCTGTAAACCTGGCCTGTGCCGGTCCAAGTGGCGCTGGATTGGACAGGCCCATCTCAGTCTGGTGCAGGCTGGTCCAGTCCAGGTGGCGCTCGCTTGGACAAGGCTCTGTGAGGCTGGCCCAGTCAGGATGTGGAGCAGCTGGCTTGGACAAGACTCTGTGAGGCTGGCCTGGCTCAGTCTAGGAGGAGCTGGCTTGGACAGGGCTCTTTGCGGCTGGCCTGCATCATTCAGGCGGCACTGGCTTGGACAGGACTCAAAAGGCTTTCCCTGGGCTGGGCCAGGCGACCCTGGCTTGGACAGAGCTTTGTGAGCCTGGGCCACCCCGGTCCAGGCGGTGCTGGCTTAGACAGGATTCTGTAAACCTGGCCTGCGTCGGTCCAAGTGGCGCTGGATTGGACAAGGCTTGTGAAGCTGGCCCCGGGCTGGTCCAGGAGGAGCTGGCTTGGACAGAGCTCTGTGAGTCTGGCCACAGCCAGTCCGGGAGGAGCTGGCTTGGACAAGGCTCTGTGAGCCTGGCACAGGCCACTCGAAGAGGAGTTGGCTTGGAGAGGTCTCTGTGAGCCTGGTCCAAGACAGTCCAGGAGGCGCTGGCTTGGACAGGTCTCTGTGAGCCTGGTCCAGGCTGGTCCAGGTGGCGCTGGCTTGGACAGGGCTCTGTGAGGCTGGCCCAGTCAGGTCAAGGTGCAGCTGGCTTGGACAAGACTCTGTGAGGCTGGCCCGGCCCAGTCTAGGAGGAGCTGGCTTGGACAGGGCTCTTTGAGGCTGGCACCCATCCGTCCAGGCGGCGCTGGCTTGGACACAGCTCAAAAGGCTGTCCCCTGGCTGGTCCAGGCGGCTCTGGTTTAGACAGGGCTCTGTGAGCCTGCCCTGTACCAGTCCAGGTAGTGCTGGCTTATATAGGGCTCTGTGAGTCTGATGCAGTCTAGTCCAGGTGACGCTGGCTTGGACAGGGCTCTGTGATGTTGGCCCGGGCCAGTTTAGGAGGAGCTGGCTTGGACAGGGCTCTGTTAGGCTACCCCAGTCCAGTCGAGGAGGAGCTGGCTTGGACAGGGTTCTGTGAGGCTGGTGCAGGCTGGTCCAGGTGGCACTGGCTTAGACAATGCTTCTGAGGCTGGCCTGGTCAGGTCGAGGAGCACCTGGCTTGGACAAGACTCTCTGAGGCTGGCCTGGCCCAGTCTAGGAGGAGCTGGTTTGGGCAGGGCTTTTTGAGGCTGGCCCTCATCAGTCCAGGCAGTGCTGGCTTGGACAGGGCTCAAAAAGCTGTCCCGGGCTGGTCCTGGCGGCCCTGGTTTGGACAGGGCTCTGTGAGCCTGGCCGGGGCCGGTCCAGGCAGCGCTGCCTTGGACAGGGCTTTGTGAGGCTGTTGCAGGCTGGTCCTGGTGGCGCTGGCTTGGACAGGGCTCTGTGAGGCTGGTCCGGTCCAGGAGAAATTGGCTTGGACAGGGATCTCTGAGGCTGGCCTTGGCCAGTCCAGGTGGCCCTGGCTTGTACAGGATTCTGTGAGTTTGGCCCAGGCCAGTCCAGATGGGGCTGGCTTGGACAGGGCCCTGTTAGACTGGCCCAGTCCGGTCCAGGAGGAGCTGGCTTAGACAAGTCTCTGTGAGGCAGATCCATTCCAGTCTAGGAGGAGCTGGCTTGGACAGGAATCTGTGATGGTGGCCCAGCTGATCCAGGTGGTGCTGGCTTGGACAGGACTCTGTTAGTCTGGACCAGGCAGTGCTGTCTTGGACAGGGTTCTGTGAACCTGGCCTGTGCTGGTCTAAGTGGAGCTGGCATGGACAGGGCTCTGTGAGCCAGGCCCGTGCCAGTCCAGGAGGAGCTGGCTTGGACAGTGCTCTGTGAGGCAGGCTCGGGCCAGTCTAGAAGGAGCTGTCTAGGACAAGGCTCTGTGAGGTTGGCCCGGGCCGATCAAGGCAGTCATGGCTTGGACAGGATTTTGTGAGCCTCTCCCCTGCCGGTCCTGGCAGTTCTGGCTTGGACAGCGCACTGTGAGCCTGGCCTGCATCGGTCCAGGTCGCGATGGCTTAGACAGGGCTCTGTGAGCTGATCCGGGCTGATCCAGGCAGCACTGGCTTGGAGAGGGTTCTGTGAGGCTATTGAAGGCCATTCCTGGTGGCACTGGCTTGGACATGGCTCTGTTAGGCTGCCCAGGTCTGGTCCAGGCGGTTCTGGCTTGGACAGGGATCTGTGAGGCTGGTTCGGGCCTGTCCAGGTAGTGTTGGCTTGTACAGGACTCTCTGAGCCTGGCCTGGGCTACTTCAGGCAGAGCTGACATGGACAGGGCTCTGTGAGGCTGGCCTGGGCTGGTCCAGGCGGCACTAGCTTGGACAGGACTTTGTGAGCTAGCAATGGGCCTGTCCAGGGGGTGTTGGCTTGGACAGGACTCTATTAGCATGGTCCTGGCTGGTCCAGATTGTGCTGGCTTGGACAAGGCTCTGTGAGGCTGGACCTGGCCAGTCTAGGAGGAACTAGCTTTGACAGGGTTCTGTGAGGCTGCCCAGGCCGGGCCAGGTGGCTCTGGCTTAAACAGGACTCTGTTAGCCTGGCCCGGGCTGGACCAGGCGGTGCTGTCTTGGACAAGGTTCTGTGACCCTGGCCCGCCCCTGTCCAAGTGGTGCTGGCTTGGACAGGGCTTGTGATGCTGGCCCCGGGCTGGTCCAGGAGGAGCTGGCTTCGACAGGGCTCTGTGAGGCTGGCCCGGTCTGCTCCAGGACGAGCTGGCTTGGACAGAGCTCTGTGAGTCTGGCCACAGCCAGACCAGGAGGAGCTGGCTTGAACAGTGTTCTGTGAGGTTGGCCTGGTCCGGTCCAGGTGGCGCTGGCTTAGACAGGGTTCTGTGAGCCTGGCCCGAGCCAGTCCAGGAGGTGCTGGCTTGGACAGGCTCTGTGAGTCTGGTGCAGGCTGGTCCAGGTGGCACTGGCTTGGACAGGGCTCTGTGAGGCTGGCCCAGTCAGGTCAAGGTGCAGCTGGCTTGGACAAGACTCTGTGAGGCTGGCCCGGCCCAGTCTAGGAGGAGCTGTCTTGGACAGGGCTCTTTGAGGCTGGCCCCCATTGGTCCAGGCGGCACTGGCTTGGACAGGGTTCGAAAGGCTGTCCCCAGGCTGGTCCAGGCGGCCCTGGCTTGGACAGGGCTCTGTGAGCCTGACCCCCGCTGTTCCAGGCAGTGCTGGCTTGGACAGGGCACTGTGAGGCTGGCCCAGGCCAGTGCAGGTGTGGCTGGCTTGGACAGGACTTTGAGAGCCTGTTCCACGCTGATCCAGGCAGTACTGGCATAGACAGGATTTTGAGAGAGTGTCCCATGCCGGTCCAGGCAGTACTGGCTTGGACAGGGACCTGTGAGCCTATCCCGGGTCTGTCCAGGCGGCGCTGGCTTGGACAGGGCTACGTGAGGCTGGTGCAGGCTGGTCCTGGTGGTGCTGGCTTCGACAGGACTCTGTTAGGCTGCTCCAGTGTGGACCAGGAGGAGCTGTTTTGGACAGGGCTCTGTGAGGCTGGCCTGGGCCTGTCCAGGCGGCGCTGACTTGGACAGGACTCTCTGAGCCTGGCCTGGGCCACTTCAGGCAGAGCTGGCTTGGACAGGGCTCTCTGAGGCTGGCCTAGTCCGGTCCAGGAGGAGTTGGCTTGGACAAAGCCCTGTGAGGTTGGCCCCGGCTGGTCCAGGAAGATCTGGCTTAAACAAGTCTCTGTGAGGTTGGTCTGTTCCATCTGGGAGCAGTTGGCTTGGACAGAGCACTGTGAGTCTGCTGTAGGCTGGTCCAGGTGGCACTGGCTTGGACAGGGCTTGTGAGGCTGGCCTGGTCAGATCGAGGAGCAGCTGGCTTGAACAAGACTCTGAGGCTGGCCTGGCCCAGTCTAGGAGGAGCTGGCTTGGACAAGGATCTTTGAGTCTGGCCCTCATCGTTCCAGGCGGCGCTGGCTTGGACAGGGTTCAAAAAGCTGTCGGCGGGCTGGTCCAGGCGGCCCTGGCTTAGACAGGGTTCTGTGAGCCTGGCCCACGCCGGTCTAGGCAGTGCTCGCTTGGACTGGGCTCGGTGAGTCTGGCCCAGTACAGTCCAGTTGACGCTGGCTTGGACAGGGCTTGGTAGCCTGGCCCGGGCCGGTCCAGATGGTACTGGCTTGGACAGGGCTCTGTGAGCCTGGCCATAGCCAGTCCAGGAGGAGCTGGCTTGAGCAGGGCTCTGTGAGGCTGGCCCGGTCCATTCCAGGAGCAGCTGGCTTGGACAATACTCTGTGAGGTTGGCCCAGGCCAGTCTAGGAGGAGCTGGCTTGGACAGGGTTCTGTGAGGCTGGCCCAGGCTAGTTCAGATGGGGCTGGCTTCGACAGAGCCCTGTTAGACTGGCCAGGTTCGGTCCAGGAGGAGCTGGCTTAGACAAGTCTCTGTGAGGCTGGTCCGTTCCTGTCTAGGAGGAGCTGGCTTGGACAAGGCTCTATGATTGTGGCCCTTGCCGATCCAGATGGCGCTGGCTTGTACAGGACTCTGTTAGTCTGGCCCAGTCCTGATCAAGCGGTGCTGTCTTGGACAGGGTTCTGTGAACCTGGCCTGCACCAGTCCAAGTGGCGCTTGCTTGGACAGGGCTTGTGCAGCTGTCCCCGGGCTGGTCCAGGAGGAGCTGGCTTGGACAGGGCTCTGTGAGACTGGCCCGGCCCAGTCTAGGAGGAACTGCTTTGGACAGGACTCTTTGAGGCTGGCCCCCATCGGTCCAGGCGGCGCTGGCTTGGACAGAGCTCAAGAGGCTGTCCCTAGGCTGGTCCAAGTGACCATGGCTTGGACAGGGCTCTGTGAGGCTGGTCCGGTCCGGTTAAGGAACAGTTGGCTTGGACAAGACTCTGTATGGTTGGCCTGGGCCAGTCTAGGAGGAGCTGGTTTGCACAAGGCTCTGTGAGGCTGGACCTGTCCAGTCATGGAGGAGCTGGCTTGGACAGGGCTCTGTGAGGCTGGACTGGCCAGTCTAGGAGGAGCTGGCTTTGATAGGGATCTGTGAGGCTGTCCCATATAGATCCCGGCAGCGCTGTCTTGGACAGGGCTCAAGAGGCTGGCCCAGGCTGGTCCAGGTGACCCTGGCTTGGACAGAGCTCTGTAAGCCTGGCCCGCACCGGTCCAGGCAGTGCTGGTTTGGACAGGGCTCGGTGAGTCTGGCCCAGTAAGGTCCAAGTGATACTGGTTTGGACAGTGCTCTGTGAGATTGGCCCATGACAGTCCAGGCAGTGCTGGCTTGGACAGGGCTCTGTAAGCCTGGCCCGCTCCGGTCAAGGAGCAGCTGGCTTGGACAGGGCTCCGGGAGGCTGGCCAGGGCCGATCAAGGGAGTACTGGCTTGGACAGGGCTCTGTGAGGCTGGTCTGGTCTGGTCCAGGAGGAGCTGGCTTGGACAAGGCTCTGTGAGGCTGGACCGGGCCAGTCTAGGAGGAGCTGGCTTTGATAGGGATCTGTGAGGCTGGCCCCGCCCAGTCTAGGAGGAGCTGGCTTGGACAAGGCTCTGTGAGGCTGGACCAGGCGAGTCATGGACGGTCTGGCTTGGACAGGGCTCTGTGAGCCTGGTACAGGCCAGTCCACATGTCACTGGCCTGGACAGGCTGTGTGAGTCTGGTGCAGGCTGGTCCAGGTGGCGCTGGCTTAGACAGAGCTCTGTGAGACTGGCCCGGCCCAGTCTAGGAGGAGCTGCTTGGACTGGGCTCAGTGAGTCTGGCCCGGTATGGTCCAGGTGATACTGGCTTCGACAGGGCTGTGTGACTGGCCCAGGACGGTCCAGGCGGCGCTGGCTTGAACAGGACTCTGAGAGCCAGGCCCGGTCCAGTCAAGGAGCAGTTGGCTTGGACAAGACTCTGTAAAGTTGGCCCGGGCCAGTCTAGGAGCAACTGGGTTGGACGGGGCTCTGTGAGGTTCTCCCAGGCCGGTCCAGGCAGTGCTGGCTAGGACAGGATTTTGTGAGCTGTCCCTCGTTGGTCCAGGTGGCGCTGGCTTGGACAGGGCTGTGTAAAGCTGTCCTGGGCAGGTCCAAGTGGCCCTGACTTGTACAGGACTCTGTTAGCCTGCCCTGGGCCGGTTCAGGTGGCACTGACTTGGATAGGGCTCTGTGAGGCTGGCCCGTTCCAGTCCAGGAGGACCTGGCTTGGACAGGGCTCTGTGAGGCTGGCCCAGGCTGGTCCAGGTGGCCCTGGCTTGTATAGGACTCTGTTAGCCTACCCCGGGCGGGTTCAGGTGGCGCTGTCTTGGACAGGGCTTGTGAGCTGGCCCCGGGCTGGTCCAGGAGGATCTGTCTTGGACAGGGCTCTGCGAACCTGGCCCAGGCTGGTCCAGGTGGCGCTGGCTTGGACAAGGCTCTGTGAGGCTGTACCGGGCCAGTCTAGGAGGAGCTGCCTTGGACAAGGCTCTGTGAGGCTGGACCAGGCCAGTCGTGGAGGAGCTGGCTTCGACAGGGATCTGTGAGGTTGGCCCAGGCCGGTCCAGGCAGGGCTGTCTTGGACAGGGCTCCGAGAGCCTGGCCTGGTCCAGTCCAGGAGGAGCTAGCTTGGACAGGGCTCTGTGAGTCTGGCCACGGCTGGTCCAGGAGGAGCGGGCTTGGACAGGGCTCTGTGAGGTTGGTTTGGTCCGGTCCAGGGGGTGCTGGCTTGGACAGGACATTGTGAGCCTGGCCCGAGCTGGACCAGGCGATGCTGGCATGGACAGGGCTCTGTGAGGCTGGTGCAGGTGGCAATGGCTTGGACAGGGCTCTGTGAGGCTGGCCCACGTTGGTCCAGGTGGCGCTGGCTTGGACAGGGCTCTGTGAGCCTGGCCTGCACCAGTCCAGGCAGTGCTGGCTTGGACAGGGCTCAGTGAGTCTGGCCCAGTCCGGTCCAGGAGGATCTGGCTTGAACAAGGCTCTGTGAGACTGGACCAGGCCAGTCTAGGAGGAGCTGCATTGGAAAAGACTATGTGAGGCTGGACCGGGCCAGTCTTGGAGGAGCTGTCTTGGACAGGGCTCTGTGAGCCTGGCCCGGGCCAGTCCAGGTGGCACTGGCTTGGACAGGACTCTGTGAACCTGGCCTGGGACTGTCCAGGCGGCGCAAGTTTGGACAGGGCTCCATGATTCTGGCCACGGCCGGTCCAGGAGGAGCTGGCTTGGACAGGGCTCTGTGAGGCTGGCCCGGTCTGCTCCAGGAGGAGCTGGCTTAGACAAGTCTCTGTGAGGCTGGACTGGGCCAGTGTAGGAGGAGCTGGCTTGGACAAGGTTCTGTGAGCCTGGCCCGCGCTGGTCCAGTTGGGGCTGTCTTGGACAGGGCTCCTGAGGCAGGCCCCGTGCTGGTCCAGGAGGAGCTGGCTTGGACAGGGTTCTGTGAGGCAGGCCCAGGCCAGGCCCGTGTCGGTCCAGGCGGCGCTGGCTTGGACAGAGCTCTGTGAGGCTGGTCCGGGCTGATCCAGACTGCCCTGTCTTGGACAAGGCTCTGTGAGCCTGGCCCGTGCCAGGCCAGGCAGTGCTGGCTTAAGACAGGGCTCGGTGAGTCTGGCCTGGTGTGGTCCACTTGTCGCTGCCTTGGACAGGGCTCTGTGAGCCTGGCCCGGGCCAGTCCAGGAGGAGCTGGCTTGTACAGGACTCTGTGAGGCTGGCACAGGCCAGTCCAGGTGGCGCTGGCTTGGACAGAGCTCTGTGAGGCTGGTCCGGTCTGGTCCAGGAGGAGCTGGCTTGGACAAGGCTCTGTGAGGCTAGACTGGGTCAGTCTAGGAGGAGCTGGCTTGGAAAGGGATCTGTGAGGCTGGCCCAGCTGGTCTAGGTGGCATTGGCTTGGACATGACTGTTAGCCTGGCCCCGGCCAGTCCAGGTGGTGCTGGCTTGGACAGGACTCTTGTCAGCCTGTCCTGGGCCGGTCCAGGCAGTGCTGGTTTGGACAGAGCTCTGTGAGTCTGGCTATGGCCAGTCCAGGAGGAGCTGTCTTGGACAGTGCTCTGTGAGCCTGGCCCACATCAGTCCAGGTGATGCTATCTTGGACGAGGCTCTGTGAGCCTGGCCCAGGCTGGTCCAGGTGGCCCTGGCTTGGACAGAGCTCTGTGAGGCTGGCCCCGAGCTGGTCCTGGCAGTGCTGGCTTGGACAGGGTTCTGTGAGGCTGGTGCAGGCCGGTCCAGGTGGCGCTGGCTTGGATGGGGCTCTGTTAGGCTGGCCAGGTCCAGTCTAGGAGTAGCTGGCTTGGAGAGGGCTCTGTGAGGCTGGCCTGGGATGGTCCAGGTGGTGCTGGCTTAGACAGGACTCTCTGAGCCTGGCCCGGGCCAGTCCAGGTTGAACCACATATCCAGCTCTGCTTTTTGCTGGCTATTTTGGAGTGCAAGCCCTGTAGAGTTTTCTGCCCCAGCTTGCTTTGAACTGTGATCTCCTGGATCTCAGGTTTTTAAGTAGTTAGGATTCCAAACTGGTTGGATTCAGTTTATTTTAAAGAAAGGGCTCAGCAGGGCGCCGGTGGCTCATGCCTATAATCCTAGCTACTCAGGAGGCTGAGATCTGAGGATCACGGTTCAAAGCCAGCCCGGGCAGGAAAGTCCGTGAGACTCATCTCCAATAAACCACTAGAAAACCAGAAGTGGTGCTGTGGCTCTAGTGGTAGAGCACTGGCCTTGAGCTGAAGAGCACAGGGACAGCCTTGAGCTGAAGAGCACAGGGACAGCCTTGAGCTGAAGAGCACAGGGATAGCGCCCAAGCCCAGAGTTCAAGTGCCAGGACTGACCAAAAAAAAAAAAGAAAGGGTTCTTTCTACTTTTTAGTTTGAACATGGCCACAGTGAGTGTTGTAAGCATGTGATGTTTGAGAATGATGGAGGCTGTCATTGCTCTAGGCTGCAAGTGTAAATCACAGATGTGACTTTGTGGTTAATAGCTTGAGTCCACGGAGACAGAAATACATAAACTTGAACAAATGAGAAAACTCAGAACTGTCAAATTTATACCCTTTTTTAACAAATATCAATCAATATTTATGGTGCATTGTATGCACAAAATATTTTTATTTATAAATATAGTAAACATGCTGAGTTCAACAAACATTCTTGGTATGTGGGGCTTTTTTCCTCATGGGAATGAATTGTTCCTTGCTTCTTTTTAGAAAAAGATGTTACCATCTTTGAGATTTTTATGAGCTCTTTTCACATGGATAAAATAGCTTTGGGTGGTTGGAGACATGGATGCTTTTGTGTATTGCTATCATTTATCAGGGGTATGTAGCTTGCCTATAAAAAACACTTGTCTTGCCCGAAAGAAGCTTGATGCATGGACTTCATTCCCAGTCAGCCTGCAAGCCCGCGGGCCCCACCACCTTCCTCCCTGCCTCCCAGAGCACAGCCCAGATCTGGGGTGAAGGCCTGGGCAAAGCAGCTTGGAGAGCAAGGGAGGGAGGGAAGAAGGGCTGATGGGCAGGTGGGCCATGGGAACGCCAGTTCCTATCTGGCAGTTCTGTTGGGCCTGGCTGTCCGGCTGTCGCACTCGGCTGCTCCCTGCTCATATGGGGTCTTCTGCAAGGGGCTGACCCACACGCTGCTCATCTTCTTCGACCTGGCTTGGTGGCTGAGCATCAAATTCTGCTGTCTGTACATCATGGCTTCCATGATGCTCAACATTGCACCTGTAGGTTCATATTGAGATCCAATGAAACCCCCTCTGCCAGACTCTCAGGTGCCCCCTCCCCAGGCTCATTGCATCAGAGAAAACAAACATGAACGATGGAAAAGGGACCCTGGACACCTGCCTGGCAGAAGCCCAGAGGCTGGGAGGGGATGACTTGGACACACTGTGGTGTATCCTTAAGAATCAGACACAGAAAGGGAGCCCCTGCTCTGCACATGTGGGAGTAAAGCCACCTAGGGTTGATGGCAGTGGAAATTTCCAGGATGAGCAACAGAGGAGAAGCGTGGCTGGAGCCAGGCTGGCCTCTTGCTTCACTGGGCCAGCAAAGTGTCCCTGGGTCTGAAGGAGCTGATAGGAAAAAGTTCAGCCCCAGCTGCTCTGAGCCAGGCCATGGGGCCGTGTGATGCCTTGTGATGCTGTGTGTGTGTGTGTGTGTGTGTGTGTCTGTGTGTGTGTGTCTGTGTCCACTATTCCTGCAGTAGCTCAGGTGGGACTGGCCAAAAAGATGGCCTGGAGCCCCCAACAGCCACAGAGGATTGCACCGCAAGGGAGAGCTCTGGGTATCAGGAAGGCCCTCCATGTGTGAAGCCAGAGGTTTTAAAGGGGAACCACAAACTGCTTTCCCCAGTGGGCTGGACCTACCTGTCCCCTTGTCCCAGCTGTCTGCAAGGCCACCTACCCGGCCTGAAGGTCTCCCTGAGGGTGAAACCAGATGTGCTTCTCCTATTTCCAGAGTGAACAATTGGGTACAAGAAAATTCTTCCAAGTGGCAAAAGTACATCAAGTGGTTTGTAGACAGCATTGGGGATATTGGCACTGCAGTTTTCAAATTAGCAAATCCCTTATGCCATAGTTAAGGTACAGTCAGAACAGTAAAAATGCCAGACTAATTTTAAGCATTGTCTTCAAATTAATTCTTTTGCATCAGTCTGGATAATATCTGCTGCTGCCTCATGAAACCAGACAAAGCAGGTTGGCAAGTTTACCCTCACTCCAAGCCATTCATCTAGGAAGAGGATTTGGAACATGTTTTAAATTGTGCTTGACAGACATTCAGACTTGGGGAAGTCTCTCGGGAGAGGATTACTCGATGGTAGCTTGTCTGATGCTAGCATGAAGTACCATGGATTTCTGGATCTCCAGTGTCCACCCAGCAAGCTTCAGTCCTAAGCTCCATCTGTTGTTACTTCAGCTTGTCCCTGATCACCTGATGGGAGTGGAAATGTGCCACATTGGCCCCTCTGCTCTGATGAAGACTTGCTGAGTCCATGGCAAACTGTGCATTTTGGAAAATTATTTTGACCTGCGGCAAAATTTGATTTCCTTTCTCATACCCTCTACCTTCCAGCTTGAAATGCAGTTTGAAGAGAGACCTGATGGTGAAAGTTGCAATATTAAATTAGCATAATCTTCTCAAATTAGGAACCTGAGCAGTGTCCAGAAACGGAGCTCTGACTCAAGTGGTAGAGAGCCAGTCTTCAACACAAGAGCTAAGATACAGTACCCAGGCCCACTAAACAAAAGTCCAAATGGAGCATAATTTAAGCATTTAGGGAGTGCATGCATTCATAAAAGTCGGTATACACTTTTATTTATTATGATGCTCATGATTTTGGCAGTCTTTGGGGGTTTAACTCAGGGCCTTATGTTTATAAGACTGCCATGATCCCATAAACCCATAATTACAGCACTGTTCTTTGCTGGATAGTTTTAGGGTCCTATTTTCTGCAAAATATGCACCTGAGCTGCCATCTGTAATCTCTAGCTATTCACTACTGTGTCCAGCTTCCTTCTATAGAAAAAGTCTCTGGACATTTTCTCTCTGGGTTGGCTTAGCATTGAGATCTGCCCAATGTCAGCTTCTACATGGGAATGATAGTTGCACATCATTCTGTGCAGCTGTAGTTCAGTCCTTCAATTTTTGGCTTCCTAACTAACAAGAATTACAAACATGAATCACCAACATCTAGATTATAAGCATTTTTAAATAGATTGCCTTCATTTGTTTTTTCATTGTATATCTTTCTCCCCTTGTAGTATTACTTGGTTCAAATGAAGTTTTTACCAGTATGCTGTAACATATGCAAGCCACACATCAAATAGAATCTGATCAAAATCAGAATTGATAAATGATGGATACAAAGAGACCTGAGAATATTTGAATTTTTTATGAAAGTTTATTTTTCTTTTTGAAACCAAGTTTGCCCTACAGTAAAATTCCTTTGAAACAATTCCAAAAGCAAGGTCATTCATAGTAAAAATTTGGAAGTTACTTCAATATTTACATTATATCATTATATATCTGTTAAATAAAGGTGCACTTAGTGTTTTGAAATGTTTTGACATACTATTAACTGCAAAAAGCAAATCTGTATACAAATTATGATTGCAACCACACACACACACACACACACACACAAACACACACACAAATATCTATTCAAAAATGTGAAAAGCTAAGCTGGGTGCCAGTGGCTCATGCCTATAATCCTAGCTACTCAGAAGGATGAGATTTGAGGATCATGGCTCAATGCCAGCCCAGGCAGAAAATCCATGTGACTTTAATCTTCAATAAACTACTCAGAAAAAGCCAAAAATGGTGCTCAAGTAGTAGTGTGCTAACCTTGAGCACATAGAGGCTCAGGGACAGAGCCCAGGCCTTGAGTACAATCCCCATATATGCCAAAAAAGAAAAAAAACTGAAAGGAAATGGTTATATACTTTCATTATGAATTAATATAGAAAAAGTAACACACACATATATTAATTCATAATTAAAGTAACATCTATATTATGTTAAAGTATGTGCTTTATATATATACTTAAAATATATACGTAAAAGTATAAAGTAATATATATTACTTTGATTATAGAATAAAATTACATATATACATCATATTATAAAGTAACATATATATTAATTACAGAAAGAAAATTTATAACATTTAAGTGAAATTAAGCCCAGAAGGAAACTAATATCTGAACAAACCCTGGTGTTGAGACATAGCTTTCTTTGCCCATCTCTAGGTTATCACAGGCTTTTTCTCAATGCTCATATTAGTTTTCACTTATTTTTCATGTGTTACTTAAAGCTTCCACATGTTAATATAATTTGTGTGTGTGAAAAAGAGAGAGAGCAAGACCCCAACCACATGATAAGAGCAATGACCTGTCTCTGGAACTCAGAATTCAGAACCATTCCCCAAGTGTCCCACAGGAGTAATTTAACATTTAGATATTCTTTTAAATTATTCTTTTACAATGTAATCAACATGTATAAGACAGCTACTGCATACTATGTTTCATATAAAATATCAGTGTATGAGACAAAAACTATTATGCCTTTTTATATATTAGAAAGTAGAGGTGGGTCTGGGAAGGTGGCTTAGTGGTAGAGTGCTTACCTTGCATGCATGAGGCCCTGGGTTCGATTCCTCAGCACCCCATAAACAGAAAAGGCTGGAAGTGGTGCTGTGGCTCAAGTGTAGAGTGCTAGCCTTGAGCTGAAGAGTTCAGAGACAGCACCCAGCCCTACAGTTCAAGCCCCACTACTGACCAAAACAAAAAACAAAGACAAAAAAAAGAGAAACTAATTAAGTAGAGGAACAGAATAAATAACTTCCAAGAGTGCAACAGCTAACTAGAGATGGAATGAGGATATGAACCCAAGCCTAGTTCACAAACTCTCTGAAGCTATGACTTGGGATTTTAGAACTGAGTTTGAACAGAAACTGCTGTTGTCTCCAAGATGCTTTTAGTGGCACTAGTTATGGTGAGAGTGCAGATGGTGGTGGCTCATAGAGAATCAGTTAGCAGTTTGGCATTTCTCAGGAGACACAAGTCAACTTCATTCTTGTTTACCTCACGATTAGCCCTTTCTCCAAGTATTTTCCATGTGCAGAATACTAGTTTCTACTCATCCTCCATTTACAAGCCCAACACTGTAGGAATATTTCTTCCTCTAACCAAACTTTTTGTCCCTAAATTGCAGGTGGTCAAATAAAATAGCAGTAATAACTAGTTTTCCAAATGCAGACAGAAGTTATTAAGCTAAAAAATATTGCAAAGTTTTTGCCAAATATTCTTTGGGTTTTAAAAAAATAGTTAATAAAGTACCACAAATAAAAACATGTAACAAGTGATATCATGAGCATCTGATACTCACCATTTAGTTTAAATATTAAGCAACCAGAATTTTTACAGTCTTTGAGGATATGCTTCTAATACCATCCTAACCCCAACAGCTCAGAAACCCCAATCCAGAGATCATCACTATCCTGACTTATGTTTCCCATTCCCTTGCTTTTCTTCATGTCTTTGGAGAGTTTATGTAAATAGAATGAAACAAAATATGCTTTTCTGCAACTTGCTTTTATCACTAAACATTGTATCATTATGATTTACCAATAGTGATCTCAATGGCTAGAGATTACTTTCCCTGCTATGTAATATTCCATTGCCTAAGTATACAAATATACCATCATGTATTCATGCATCCTATTGTATATTTACATCATTTCCTGTTCTTTTATCCTTAGCAATAATGCAGCCACATTGCACATGTCTTCTTGTATACTTGTTAGGAAGATGGATCTAACATTTAAATGGTTGATTCAAAAGTATGCCCAACTTCAATTTTATTAGTCAATGCCATTGCTGCTCTAAACCTGTATACACCTGTGACTCCCATTGCGGGAAAGCCCTTTCTGGAGTATGTATTGTTTAGTTTCTTCAGTCCAACAGGTGCTCTGATTCTTGTCTGTTTCTATGATAGGATTATTTAAATATATGTCCACTTTTCCACCAGAGTGATGGTTCTCTCCATAGAATGCTGTGATGAAGGATGAAGAATTACTCAGGAAACAATATATTGCCCAGAAGAAACGAGTTTAATCAGCAGACATGTTCCAACTGCAGTCTTTTTGACCCCCATTTTTTTAGGGGCTAAAACACTTTCTTGGGAAAGGTCTTGGTTGCAGATCAAAGGTCTCATTCCAAAGGACTGTTAACAGGATATAGGATGTAGTCAGGTAAGTACACTCGGGCATTTATCCTGTCTTTTGGCAGGATTATGGCAGAAAATCAAATAGGCAGCAGGAATCTTGAGTCTTTACTCAGACACTGGATAAACATTCATACCAACAGTACTTTCCTGATGGTATCGTGGACACTCCATGCACACTGTGCACTCATACTTCCTGCTCCCAAGCATAGTTCTCATGGGGAGAGAGGGTTACACATATCTCCTGTTTTCATTTTTAAAACAGCCATTTGTTCGAAGAAAGCAGTATGATCATCTTCATTCTATTCTGTTCTGTTCAGGATATAGCATCACATATTACTTGAAAGACTGAAACAATAAGAACAATTATTCCCATAGCATATAATCCAAATATGTAAAGATTCAGTTCAGAAAAGTAATTTTTAAGGTTTAGCCAATTAAGACGGTTTTGTGGTTCCTTGAGTACTGACTGATAAATATAGCTTTGAAGCTCATTTACTTTAGGTAATTAGGAATGTAACATTTCCATTTCTTGGTGGAGGGAATCAGAGAAAGCACCATGGAGATAAACTTTTGTTTTTTTGATTAACAAATATTTTATTTAGCAATTTTGTATATAATTAGTTTCATACTTTTTAAGTATTTATTTATATTGTGAAAATAATGTACAGAGGGGCTACAATTACATGGGCAAGGTAATGCGTACATTTCTTATCAAGCATTGTTGCCTCCTCCTTTGTTTCCCCTTCCTATCTCCCACCTCCCCGCCTCTGCCTTCGCCCCTCCCCCCAGCAAAGTTGTAAAGTTCATTTTTGGACATAATGTCTTGTACATCTCATTGTTGCAATGGGTCCCCCTATATCCCTATTTAAACAATTTGTTTTTTCCCTTCTGCTCCCTAAATTATACCAACATCAAATATAATGAAAGCAGGGGTTATACCATGGGGGAGGGACATACAAAGCAACAGAGAAATCATCTTATAAATATGTTAGAAACAATCGCAAGAAAGAAAAAAACATTTGAATACTTGTCTTGGGGTTCATTTCACCTAGCATCAACTTACCTGACCTTTTCTGCTTGTTGCAGGCATATAGTAGCTATTGCAAATAAGGGAAACCATGGGACCTATGTTTTTTGGGCCTGGCTTACTTCACTTCATATAATTTTTTCCAAGTCTTTCCATTTCCTAACAAATGGGGAAATGTCATTCTTTCTGATGGAGGCATAGAATTCCATTGTGTATATATATACCACATTTTCTTGATCCATTCATCTACTGAGGGGCATCTGGGTTGGTTCCATATCTTAGCTATGGCAACAAATAATGCTGCAGTAAACATAGTCGTGCTGGGAGCTTTAGTATGGTCTTGTTTGTGATCATTTGGGTAAATGCCCAAAAGTGGGATTGCTGGGTCATAGGGGAGCTCTATGTGGAGCCTTTTGAGGAACCTCCATACTACTTTCCAAAGTGGTTGAACAAGTTTACACTCCCACCACCAATTCAGTAAGGTTCCCTTCTGTCCACATCCCCTCCAGCATCTGTTGTCATTAGAGTTCTTGATTATAGCCATTCTAACTGGGGTGAGGTGGTATTTCAATGTTGTTTCGATTTGCATTTCTTTTATGGCTAGAACACCTCCCATCTAAGAAAAGCCCAGGACCAGATGGATTTACAGCAGAATTCTACAAGGCCTTCAAAGCAGAGCTCACACCAATACTCCTCCAACTCTTCAATGAAATTGAAAGAGAAAGTTCACTACCGAACTCATTTATGAAGTCATTATAGTCCTCATCCCAAAACCAGGCAGGGACTCATCAAAGAAAGAGAACTACAGACCCATTATTTGATGAACATTGATGCAAAACTTCTTAACAAAATTTTGGCTAATTGACTTCAACAATTCATGGAGATTTTTTATCACTAGTTTACAATCATGTTTGAAGGAATTATAAGGTAAAGGAGCCACACATTGTTTTTCAAAACCAGGATCATACTGAGTTACTGTCTCTCAAATAGAGCCTGCTGCCATTCAATGACTTACACTAAAACATCTAGCCTTGTCAGAATTATTTTGTCTGTATGAGTTTGTCTTACTCTTACTCCCTGAATTGAGTTATTATCAATAGTGGATAAGTAAGATAAAAACTGATTTTCAGGATTTCAGGGAGCTGAACTTGCTGGGTTCTTGCCAGGTCAACTTTCTATTTATGGCTGAGTTAAAGAACTGTTTTTTCCAGCTGTTGATAAATCTTGACACAGCTAGCGGGGACCACTACAGTCCTGTAGAAGAGAGAATACAAGCATATAATAATATGTACTAATTCTTATTATAAGGTCCTTTCCAGAACCTGCTTCCTTGAAGGTCTTTTGCCAGGACTTTGGGTTCAAGTTACTTAAAAATGTATTTCAGCTGTTGCAAAACCATATTGGTCACAGTTTAAAATTTTTTAGGGTAAATGAGATTTTAGTTAATTGATCTCTAGGGGATATATCCTTATTTCCTAGCAACTCTACCACTTGAGCCATATCTCCACTTCTGTTTTGATTTTGGGTTGATTCAGGATAAGAAGTCATGTTCTGCCCAGAGTGGCTTTGACCTGTGATCCTCAGATCCACAGCTCCCTAACTAGAGAGGATGACAAGCATGAGCCACCACAGCCTGGTCATTATTACATTTTAATTGTTGTGGAATTCCCATGTGGCTAAAAATTTCTAAGAAGTGAAATCTGGAATGTTTAGTTGCTTCTCCACTTGATGGAATGGCATGGAATGAGAAATGAGAAAAGTATCAATGAAAACAAAAACATAACATTGTCTCCAAAGGAAGGGGACATGAGTAATATCAGTCTGCCAAATGGTATTGGAAAGTAATTGTGCAGAGTTTACTGGATTTAATTCTAAGTGCTTTTTTAAAAGTTTACATGCATTTTATATTTTTCCTGATATTTGGAAAGACAACTGACTATTATTTATCAAATTTTTGGTTTGACATCTATGCTTTTTATCGGTTTATATGTTCATTGTTTTGTGCTTTTTGTATTTCTCTAATAATTTTATCATTGACATAGTAATTTTTTTCTTTATCAGTAAATGTAATATTTGTTTGCTTTCCTAACTTTGTTATACCAGCCAGCAATTCAGAAATCATGGTTAAACAAATAGGAGTAGACATCTTTGCTTTCTTTCTGTCTCTAAAGTGGATTCTTTTAATATTTCACTACTAAGTATTAAGTTTAACATTTGCAGTTCCTCTACATCCTTTATTACTTTAACAATGTCTATATCTATATATAAATTTATAAACATTATCTTAAATGAATATTAATTTTTCTTTTATCATATGATTATAATTTTTTAATTGTGAAAATACCATATAGAGGGGTTACAATTACATGAGCAAGGTAATCAGTACATTTCTTATCAAGCATTGTTGCCTCTTTCTTTTTTTCCCCTTACCATCCTTGCCCTCCCACCTCCCCCACCTGTATCCCCCCCCAAGTTGTAAAGTTCGTTTTTTCCACATAATGTTTTGTACATCTCATTGTTGCAATGAGTCCACCTGTATTCCTATTTAAACAATTTGTTTTTTTCCTTCCCCCCCCCAAATTATACCAACATCAAATACAGTGAAAACAGGGGTTATACTGTGGGGGAGGGACATATAAACCAACAAAGAAATCATCTTATAAATACCTTAGTGTATATAAATGTTACATAAACAAAAATTAAGCAAAGACAGTACATTTCTAGGATAGGGTAGCGTTAATTCATTATAATATATTTCATTTCTACATATTGTTACTTTTTCAAGTACATATTATACTTTTTCAAAAATTTGCATTTATGTTTACAATTGAGGTTGGCCTATAAGTCTATACTACATTTTGCTCTGACTCAATTTTGTCATCAAAATTTGATAACTTTACAGAGTGGTTAGATAGCATTCTGCCTTTCATCTTATACTCTGGAATGATTGGCAAACTTATTTTTTTAGTTTTTTCAAAAAATTAACTTTTCAAGCTGGTCATGATAATATGCATTTGTAATCCCAGTGATTCAGGAGACAGAGATCAGGGAAATTGTGATTAAAGGCTAGCCTAGTAAAAAGTTAAGACACCATTTCAGAGAATGCACTGTGTGGCATGTCTTAATCCCAGCTAAGTGGGAGGCAGAGATGGGAGTACTATGGATCATGGATAAAATCAGGAGACCCTATCCAAAAAATAAGTAAATCACAAGAATTCTGGGAGTACTGATAGATGGAAGAGTACTTGCTTATGTGAATCAAATACCAATGTTACAAAAAATAAAACCTTCTGACATCCTAAACTTTTAGTATCATTATCTTCTATTTCATTTATTCATACACTCTTTAGTTGGCTGCCTTGTCCATTCATTTTCAGGTTTTATTTTCTAATATAAGCATTTAAAGGTGTATATAATCAATCACACCCACCAGCTGTTCTATAATCATTTTCATATCATTCAGATCTAACACATCTTAATGTCTACCAGACTATAAGCTATGATCCATGAGTTCCTTGTTTATATTTCTGTATGTAGTAACTTCATAGTTACTTTTCTTATTTATTTCTACCATTATTACACTAGGCTACATAATGTAAATATCGGTTAATTTTTACAAAGGCCCTTTAGGTTATAAAAATTCCTTACTTTTTTGAATGATTCACCTTATTTTCTATTTCTTTCTACATTTTTCAAGAAAAATTCTTATAAAAACTAACATGTTAAGCCAGGTGCCAGTGTCTCATGCTTGTAATCCTAGCTACTCTGAGGATTGCAGTTCAAAGCCAGCCCAGGCAGGAAAGTCCCTGAGAATCTTATCTCACATAAACCACCAGAAAACCAGAAATGGTGCTATGGCTCAAGTGGTACGGCCCTATCATGGAGCTAAAGAGCTGTCATTTGTTATCAAACTCAAAAATAAAATGTTTATAAGGCAATGTGAAAAGAGTGAAGGGTAATTAAGCTAATCTGAATTGGATCTTAAAATAGATAAATACCAGTTCAAGAAAAATGTATGAAATCTGGAAGAAGATGAAAACACACATGCAATGGCATACAGGCCAAAAATGTGGAATGGTTTAGTGTGAAGAATGAAGAATTACTTTCTTTCTTCAGTGCACCACTGCCTATGAGATGAGGGGTCCCCTGGGGCAAACATGTATTGTACCTGCCATCTCATTAGCTCTGAAGGCATTCACTAACCCACTGTCCAAAAGTAGATCTAACAGAAGAGCACTTTTATTTGAGGTCCTCAGTGACTGAAAGGTTTGATTCCGCCCCTCCCCCCCGAAATAGCAATAAATTTGCTGGTGGTGCAATCCAATGACTACTGATTGGAATAAAAAGCCAAAAGCTGTTCAAGCCATGGTTCCTGATTTGATTTTAATTGACCATTATGCCTCTATATGGACAGCTTACATCTATGCTTTCCACTGCCCAGTGGAAAACGTTTTATGAGCATAATAGGTACAAGAGACTGAACTTACAAAGATGAATATGGTGACTCTAATTCTTGGGTAACTCATTGTTCACAAAAACACAATTCTTCACATCTAATTCTTATCTTCACAACTTCTCTTTCCTATACCTTATCTCTCTGACAGTGTCAGGATCCAAAATATGTTTCTCTTCTCCTAGTATCCAACCTATTTTTTGTTTCTGTAAATAGTCGCATTGCATTGGAGGAATTTCACAATCAATTTATTTGCTTTCAGATATAAACCTTACTAAACAAATAACCACATGGATACAAGTGATCTTTCTAAAGCACAAATCTAATCACTGAGTTCGCTTAAATTCTAACTTTAAAACCCCTCTCAGAGGCACATGGATCCCTTCTCTTTCCCCTGACTAACCAGCTAATTATTGGTTCTGCTCCACCTAACAAATACTGATATCCAATCATACTCAAATACGTTAATCTCTTACAGATTTTGCCCCGGTAGTCTTTTCCTCAATTTAGTCCTACAAACCTTGGACTTGATTAATCTATCCATAGGCAATTGGCCATCGTACTTATATCAACTTATACCTACAAAATCAACACTACCCTTGTACTTACACGTCAAAGGCATGAAACAATATACCTGCCATTGATAGCTTTTCTGTATGCCAACAATGAGAAGAGTGTAGCTGAAATCAGGAAAGCAACTCCATTCATAATAGCCCCACAAAAAAACCTAGGAATTAACTTAACCACAGAAGTGAAGGACCTCTATGATGAAAACTTTAAAAACCTGAAAAAGGAAATAAAAAGAGAACTTAGAAAGTGGAAAAACCTTCCATGCTCCTGGATTGGAAGGATCAACATTGTGAAAATGGCAATACTTTCCAAGGCTATCTACAAATTCAATGTGATACCCATCAATATTCTAACCCCATTCTTCAAGGTAGTAGAAGAGGCAATCCAAAAATTCATATGGAAAATAAAAGACCCTGAATAGTAAAAATGATCCTTAACAGAAAGAATAGTGCTGGAGGAATGCCAATACCAAATTTCAAACTCTAATACAAAGCCATAGTAATCAAAACAGCTTGATACTGGCACAAGAAGAGACCTCAGGACCATGGAATAGAACTGAAAACCCAGAAATGATCCCACATATCTATCTATAGCAACCTAATGTTTGATAAGGGAGATGAAAAACTAGAATGGAAGAAAGACAACCTATTCAGTAAATGGTGCTGGCAACATTGCTTCATCACCTGTACAAAATGAAAGCTAGATCCTTATACATTACCCTGCATCAGAATCAACTCCAAATGGATCAAAGTCTTCAAAGTCAAAGTAGGCACCCTGAAAACATTATAGGAAGGAATAGAAGAAACTCTAGGGCTCCTTGGCACAAACTGAAATTTCCTTAATAGAGACCCAGAAACACAACAAATCAAAGAAAAATTGGAAAAATGGGCTTCCATGAAGCTGCAGAGCTTCTGCATGGCAAAGGACATAGCTAGCAAGATCAATAGAAAGCCCACGGATTGGGAGAAGATCTTCACTAGCCATACAAAGGATAAGGGTCTCGTAAAATATACTTGGAACTCAAAAAAGTAAATTCCCCAACAACAAATCCTCAAAGAAACAACTGCCCAGTAAACAAGTGGGCTAAAGACTTAAAGAGAAACTTTTCTGAAGAGCAAAGAAGGATGGCCAATAGTCACATGAAAAATGCTCAAACTCTCTAGCCATAAAAGAAATGCAAATAGTAAGAAATGTACGCATTATCCTGCCCATGTAATTGTAACTCCTCTGTACAGTATGTTCACAAATAAAATAAAATTAAATTTAAAAAAAAGAAATGCAAATCAAAACAACATTGAGATACTACCTCACCCCAGTTAGAATGGCTAAAATCAAGAACTCTAATAACAACAGATGCTGGAAGGGATATGGCCAGAAAGGAACCCTACTGCATTGTTGGTGTGAATATAAACTTGTTCAACCTCTTTGGAGAGCAGAATGGGTGTTCCTCAAAAGACTCCCCACACAGCTCCCCTATGATCCAGCAATCCCACTTTTGGGCATTTACCCAAATGATCACAAAGAAGACCATAATAAAGCTACCAGCATGACTATGTTTATTGCAGCATAATTTACCATAGCTAAGAAAGATATGGAAACAACCCAGATGCCCCTCAGTAGCTGAATGGATTAAGAAAATGGTATATATACACAATGGAATTCTATGCCTCCATCAGAAAGAATGACATTGCCCCATTTGTTAGGAAATGGAAAGACTTGGAAAAAATTATATTAAGTGAAGTAAGCCAGATCCAAAGAAACATAAGGTCCCATGGTTTCTCTTATTTGCAATAACTAGTATATATCTGAGACAAGCAGAAAAAGTCAGATAAGATAATGTTAAGTGAAATGAACTCCAAGATAAGGACACAAGTGGTTTTTTCTTTCTTGCTATTGCTCCTAATGTATTTATAAGGTACCACATGTTTTCTTTGTTGTTTGTATGTCCCTCCCTCATGGTATGACCACCTATTTTCACTGTATTTGACGTTGGCATAATTTGGGGAGCAGCAGGGAAAAAAACAATTTGTTTAAATAGGGAAACAGATTGACCCATTGCAACAATGAGATGTACATGATGCTATGTTGAAAAATGAACTTTACAATTTAGGCAGGAGGGTGGAGGAGAGTGTAGGTTTGGAGATGGGAGGGAAGGATTGGTAGGGAAAAAACGAAGAGGCAACAATGCTTGATAAGAAATGTACTCATTAACTTGATCATGTAACTGTAACCCCTTTGTACATTATTTTCACAATAAAAAAATTAAAAATATATCTGCCATTGATCCTACCAATGGACATACAATATTGTTATGTCCACTTTTCCTGAAGGCCTTTCTTTGCCAGTCATGTTGGTGACCTTCTTAAACTTGTCTACGTACAAAATTGTACTATGATTATTACAAACCTATCATAATACATATTTAGTTGGATTGTATAACTAGGAAGGCTCAAAATTGGAGACTCTCAACTCCTCCCTCTTGTTCTCAGTCATCCAAGCATTGTCTCTACCTATTTCCCTACTTTTTCCTCTCTGTGTCC
Source organism: Dipodomys ordii (assembly GCF_000151885.1). NCBI lineage: Eukaryota > Metazoa > Chordata > Mammalia > Rodentia > Heteromyidae > Dipodomys > Dipodomys ordii. The sequence goes on from NW_012284084.1 coordinate 29,019, forward strand.
AAGACACTCTATATATCCTGCATCCTCTTCTCTTGGTCCCCTGCTCCTCTCTTAGTCCCTTCCTTGACAATGTCCTCTTTCTCTACCTGCTTAGTCTGCTGCTCTGTTACCTAAGTGTTCTATTGCTGTTTGCATTTTCTCTTCAATATTCTCTAGCTGGATGTTTCACCATTCCTATCCAGAGCCCTTCTATTTCAATAACAGCACCAGAGAAGAGACAAATTAAGCTTTTAGTAAAACCGTGTTACATAACAAAATAATAACTGGTCAAGTAAAAACGTCACTGATTTTTCAAAATGCTGTTACCAATTTTCATTCAAAATCAATTACTATTACTGTGGATATACAAAACAAACAAGTCTTAGTTAATTAAACAATTGACAAATATGTCAAATTGGTTATAATGTGAAATTCAAAAATGAATTTCAATGATGTCAAAATATTAGCAAAACAGCAAACAACTCTAAAGATGATTTGAAAAAATATACACTGAAAGACTCCTATAAGAAATGGTGCTAGTATATATTAGAATATATTTACATACAAACTCAAGAAAGATGTACCTATAAGCATATGACTGAGTCTCACTATGAAACTTAGCTTTAAAAAGAATTAAACCAAGGGCTGTGGACATGACCTCAATGCTATGCATAAAGAAAAGGATGTTCACTCACTTAGCAAGACATCATGTTTGCTTGACTCTGTGTCAAGAACATTATGTTCTTATTAAGAAAACTAAATTATGACATCTAGTTGAGGTATATGCTTTTTATCCTAGGACTAAGAAGGCTGAGGCGGGAAGATTATGAGTTCAAGGCCAACCTAGGCTACATTCTAAGACCCTCTCAGAAAAAAGAAAAACCTTAAGTATGTTGCCAAATAAATTTACAAATGAACTCATAAGTGATAGTTAGTTACCTATCCTAACCTGAAGTATTTTCTCCCTGATGGATATACCAAGGGAATCTAAATTTAAGTCATTGAGGGCCAGAGAGAAAATCTTCCTTGCACTTGTACATTTTTACATACACATTCTCATAAATAATTTAGCTGAGTCCTAATATCAGATTTAAAGGAAATTGTCCAATGTTGGGCAAAATAAAATTGTACTATGTTGACTTGCTTGGAGTAAAAATGAAACTTGGTTGAAAAATGAAAATATTTTTGTTTATAATTATTACAAAAAATTTAGTTATTCTTGGATTTATCCTGTAAACTTAGTATAACACCAAAAGGATTTTGAGGATTCTACAAAAGGTTTTGAAGAAAATGTTCCCTGTGTCTGTAGCAAATATATATGTATATGTGTGTGTATATGTGTGTACATATGGATATATAATATATTCATACATATAGTCATAAATTTGTAAATATGCATCAATTGTATGTATGTATATATGCATATATTATATATTCATATGTATTTGTAAATATGAGTTATTTGTACTGACTTTTGTTCTCTTATTTCTCCCACCACATACCCTACCCCTCACCCTTTTCAGGTAGCTTTATTAAAATACATAAATGAGGAACCAACTAAAAACTGAAATACAAGCTAAGTAAACCCCAAGGTACAAATATTTCTATTACAAATGATTATGCTTAGAACCGAGCACAAAAACCTACTATTGAAGGTAACTGAGGGTTGAAGGGAAGATACCTCTTGATTAACCCATTTTACAGACTGTAACTCATTCAGACTGTAAACACACTTTTCCACAGCTTTTTAGCAGGCCATAGGAAGTTCAAAGGCAATTATAAAAAATTATATAAAAATTAAAAAAATTTTTAAGTGTGTCACATAAAGGCAGTAACTTAAAAATTCACCCAAAAGGTGTTCATCACCTACTGATTTCCTGGCTTTGTTTTATCTTATCATCAAATTAGCTGCTCTTCCACGTGAACTCAATATACTAAGTTTGTAGGAAGCAAGTCATGAATATATAACCAACTCTTCTCCTTACCTACAAAGCTCATCAAAAGTCCTACCTCTCAAACGTGAAAGTGAGAGAAAAAAGGGGACTTTGTCTCTCTCAAGCACTTCTTTAAACATCCAAGCTAAGCACCAAGACATAAATCTAAACTACAATCTAAAATTTATCTCCTAAGGTTTTCTCTCTATATATCCTTTTTTCTATCTATTCTACCTTGAGCTCAGATCTAGCCAGTATTATCCTCTCCTAAATCAACATGTCTTCCTATTCCTCTCTCTGATGTAAGTTTTCTCCCATTTTTAATGTACTAGCCACACAGCAACTACAGTGATCATTCTGTAACTCAGTTGTGATCCTGTCACTCCCTAGTTCTCATTAACTACAGAATAAAGGCCACATTCTATAGAATGATTTATGAAATACTTCATACTTTTCCAAACCTACCTCTTCCTCCACAACACACTCTACCCATTATCATTAACATATTTTTATTGTAAAAATACTGTACAGAGGAGTTACAGTTACATGAGTAAGGTCATGAGTACATTTCCTATTGAGCATTGTTACCTCCTCCTTTGTTTTTCCTCCACCATCCCTTTCCTCCCCACCCCTAAAGTTGTAAAGTCCGTTTTCAACATAGTGTCTTGTACAACTCATTGTTACAATGGATCAACCTGTATTATTTAAGCATTTTTATAATGTCTGATACCATAAATTTTCAAGTCTCCATTCATGTGACTCTTCCTATCAAACTATTTTCAATTCTTCATCTCATTTTGTTAACTCTGAATCAACCTTGAAGATTTCCATTTAAGACAATATTCATCAAGGAAGCTTTGTCTAACATCAATTCTTCCTCTCTGTCCAGACAACTCAAGCTGGGGATGCTACTTGCCTCCTGTAATCTCAGGACTCTTTAATTTAATTTCCCACTTTTTGTGGATATTTTTTCTTCTATTGTTTTGGTGCAGGTACTGGAGCTTGAACTCTAGGCCTGGGTGCTGTCCCTGGGTTTCTTTGGTTTTCTTTTCACTTCTGGCTTTTTTTCTTGTTAACTGGAGATAGTTTCACAGATATTCCTACTTAGGATGACATCCTACTCAACATCCTGAGTAGCTAGGATTAGAAATTTAAGCCACCAGCACACTGATATCTACTTTCTACCTTTTTTTAATTGTGCAGGGACCATAACCCCAACCATAAGAATTTATCAGAACTCTTCTTCTCCCAGATTATTAGTCCCTTTATTAACTCCATCAATTCAGTAATCACTAAGTGAACTCCATGGGTATAACTCACCTGCTCACCACTTACATTTTGCTAAGTAATACCTTGATTTACCAAAGGTCTATTGGCTATATAGAAATCAATCATTTTTGCTCCTTTTTTTAGCATTGGAGAATATGAAGACTAGTTCTTAACTATTCTCAATTGCAAGTGAGTGTGTGTGTGAGTGTGTGCATTTGTGCACGCACACACGCTTGAACTGATGGCCATGGCCTGAGCACTGTCTTTGAGATTTTATGCTCCAGGCTAGAGCTCTAACACCTGACTACAGTTCCACTTCTGGCTTTTTAAATGTTTACTTTATTAAATGTTTTAGTAAATGTCTACTCCTTTGTACAACTACCTAAATATATTTTTAATGTCTCACAGACTTTCCTGCCCAGCCTTCAAACCACCACCCTAAGATTTTAGTCTCCTGAGTAGGTAGGATTATAGGTGTGAGCCACCAGTGCCAGTTGTGATTTGTTTTTAAATCACCCACTTGAATCATTTTATATTTTTTATTCTTGTGATGTATCTGGCTGATTATGCTTCATCTCTTCTGTAGCTATGGAGTAATATAAATGACTTGTGGGACAGCCTAATACTCCAGAACTGTGAGGCTATTGCTCATTCTTTCCTGCTGTCCAACTGCAAGAAATGCAAATCTTAATGACAGTCATCATAGCTAAATACATGTTGGTAGATAATATTAGCAAAACAATAACATGTAATTATTTCATTTCACAGCAGGTATTTGAAGCTACTTGGCCTCAGCCTTGTCTTCCTATTTCAGAAGATTTCCTGCCTACTGTTCTTATCTTCTAATGGCACAAATTTATTTTCAAGTTTGTAAAGGATTAAGTTTAAAGAGTTTTTATATAAATCCTATATCCAAATAAAATCTCAAAATGTATTGCAGAAACTTGGAGGGTGAGTGATTGTCAGTCTGTGGAAATTAAAAGCAAGAAAGGATAAGTAATCCAAGAACACTTTTCTTGGGAGCTGGAAAATAATTTAAAATATGATTTTATACCTCTGATCATTGGCAATGAGTATCCAGTTGTGAATGAGGGGGGAGGGGAGAAAACCTGGCAGTTCTTGGGCCAAAAATGTAACTAATTTAGATATGCACTGAGGTTAACATCTGTAATGCTAGCCAGTCAGGAGACTATCTTGGGTAGAAAGGTCTGTGAGACTCTTATCTCCAATTAACCAATAAATAACAATAAATGAAGATGTGGCTCAAGTGCCAAATTTGAGTAAAACAACACAAGTGAAAGCTTACAACATTGAGTTCAACCTCACTATTGCACCAAAAAAAATTAGAAAAAAAGGTAATTTAGCTGTGATTCTCCACCTGCAATGGGGCTCTTTCCACTCATTGAAGAAAGAGTAAGATATACATAAGCTACCTCACAAATAAACTCTAAACAGTAACAATAAGCTAATTACCTAAGTTTGTACACTGGTAACCAAATTAATCAACAGTTTTCCCCAGAAACTTCTGTAAATAAATATAGATCCAATCTCATATATTAATTTAACAATCATTCCATATTCTACCAGCCAATTAGAACAGAGTTTAAGGTGCCATAAGCACCAGAAAGTGCACTGGAGCACAAAGCTACTTATATACAGGTGTGCAAACAATGAACATCTTGTTCATCGCCTACAAAGTTGAATGCTAGATTCTACTCATTTCTTCCTCCAAAAAATATGAGCAATTAGGAATAAAAATCTCAAAGAAAACTGAAGTCATATTGCTTTTTGTTTAAAGCTGAAAAAAATGACAAAGGGCTTTTTTTCTCCATTTTTGGGGCATTCATTTTTTTCTCCTGTTTCCTACACACAAGGCCAGAAACATTTCCTCTACCAATGTCCTGATGTCCAAAAACATCCTTATCTAAGTAGAAATCAAGAGAGTGGACTTACCAGGCACTGGTGGTTTCTCTACTCAGGAGATTGAGATATGCGGATCAAGGTTAGAAGTCAGCCCTGGAAGAGTTCATGAGACTCTTATTTCCAATTAACCACCAAAAACTGGAAGCTTTTGGCTGAAGGGTCGAATGTCACCTTTGAGCAATAAAGCTAAGGGGACAGCACAGGCCCTGAGTTGAAGCACACACAAAAAAAGAGATTAGACTTTTAACTTGATGACCAGTCTTTCTGGGATTCTTGAACATTGCCTTCTAAATCCACACTTGTGTACAACACTCTGCACAACCAACACAACACCCCAGAATTTCTCATGTTTTTATACTATCATTTCCAATCCAATCCCTCATTACTAAGAATTAAGTGATATTCATTTTCTTGCCATTTTGTCTTTTAGAAATCCTTTGGAAAATGATAGTAGTTTTAAGATGTTATAACATGCAAGACTATCCATTGCCCTCCATTCCATTTTCTAATAAAAAGACTTATTAAGTACTTACATGTCAGTTATTCTTGGATAATTGACCTCTGCTGTCTAATGCAGCAATAGCTCATTGAAACATTAATTCAACTCTGTAGAAAACTGGGGATCAGAAATATTAAGGAACTTGTTATTGATACACAGACAGCAGATGGTAAAATTAGGACTCCAACCTAATTTATTCATCTTGTACTGCTGCTCCAAAACAAACAAACAAAAACAAAAGTATGGTTATAAATCTCAAGTCAATAGAGCCCAAAGCTATTATAAGCTTGAGACAAATATTAACCATAATAACTTCTATCTCTACTGAGGACACATAGGGATTAAGTTAATAGATTCATAATATATGTTGCAATTTATTTGAATTCATGCTTAAGTAGATAAAATTCTAAAATCTATCCATCATAATCACCTTGATAGATGGTAAAACCAATAAATCCAAGCTATTATTTTCAGATTGCTCTCTCTAGAATTGGAAAGAAGTAAAATTAATGGACAGTTAAGCCCCAAGGTAAAGACAGAATGGTAAGCTCCCATTCAGTTGGTGTGTTTATGTGTGGTTATGTGTGTGTGCTTACATGTGAGTGTATACATATATGTATGTGGGTATATAAGAATTCATGTGTTCCTTTGCTTTGGGAAGCAGTTGCCACCCATTGGGATTATACTCAGGCTGCTTTTAGAGAGTGCCTCTACATCTATCAACCCTAGAAATGCAATGGCAGAAACTTTCCTGTAAGGGAAGAGTATGCTGATTAACAAACCTTCATGTAAGAGTCAGAAATGTCTAAAAAAATCAGGGATCATGACCTCCTGGACAAAAGGAAAACAGTCACAGCACTTACAGCTGGAGAAGACGGGGCCTTTCCCTTGGAACTAGCCATGATGGTTTGCTCCATCATGATGTACTTTCTATTGGGAATCACACTCCTATGCTCATACATGCAGAGGTAAGGTTGGTGGCTGGAACAGGAGGTGTCCTTATCCTCTCTCCTCTTCCGTTGTTCTATCGATCCTAAGGTCATTTTTCTCACCTTCTTTCCTTTTTCCAAAAAGTTTCTGGTGTATGTGTACTTGATGTTACCTAATAATAAAAGTAAGGAAGATTTATGTTTAAATTGCCTACAATGTGCCAGAGACTTTTCATCTATGATTTGTTTTATTCTCATAGGCACTCCATAAAATATTTAAGTATTAATATACTCATAAAATGGCAAAACCAAGGTTCAAAAGAGATGTTATTTGATGTAACACAGCTCTACAGGTGGTAGACCTACCTAAGATTCAAACCCATATTCTACAAGTTCCAGAGTCACTATTCATGACACATCATGCGTTTTTCTGCATTCCACCCCACCCCAGCTCTCTCCTTCACCCTTCAGGTCATAAGTTCTCAATTTTTCATTCTAACTTCCTCGGAAACTTTGAAAATACTAACACCTAAGTCCTCCATTACTCAAAATGGTCACATGAAGTTGATTAAAATAGCAATCCAATCAGGCATAGCTTTCAAAGTTTTCCAAATGATTCTAATATATTCTCAAGGTTGAAAAGCACTGTTAGTCATCAGACTTTTAAAATACCAGATTTTAGAACCTTTTTGGGTATTTACTCTACATTTGCTGAATATATAAACAATTAGGGATGTAAACCATTTCCTTCTGAATGAAATGTGTAAGTGCCAGCAGCATCTCTGGCTCTCTAATGGTCATAAATTTAAACCCTTAGAGCACAGATGTACCTGGCATTTATTAAGTCTGACAGTTGTTCATCTTAAGGAAACAAGATCCTTTCACATAAAAAATTGAAGCATCAATCAAAAAGAAAACCAGTTTTCCATGTCATTCATTTCACTATCAAATTAATACTTTCATTTGAGAAGCAAAATCTAGCTGAAATACAGTAATTTGCTAAAATTAAGACCTCATCTTTTCACATTCCTGACTGCTCTGCTAATTTTCCACCAGCGTTCAGCTGTACACTTTCTCTATGAGAGCACTGATGCCTCTAGCTCATTCCAAAACCTATTTCAGAGTCAAACATCTGCTTACAAACAAATAACACATTCTCATTTTTATATTAGTAAAATCGGATGAGATGACCAAGAAAAATCCAATTTGCCACAACAAAGTGAGTTGGGTACAGGATGGCCTACTTGTGGCATAAAGCCTCACAAATACAATAGCCATCAATACAAGTTCATCAAAAAGAGAGGGTATTAATCTGTACAAAATCTTCTAGGTTTCCAGTCTCTATGGTAATTAGTTTATATCCAAAAGCAAAACATTGCTTACCTGTGATACTTCCTAATTAGAACTTTTCACCCTCATCAAAAAATTAAAAGTATCTTACAATGTACCTTTACCAGTGAACAGCAGGAATCCTCCAGTTGCGAGGCCCTAGGGGAATAGTAGTTTATTAGTCTAATACAAGGCTTTATTTCCCATTGCATTCCTGAGGAGTCAGCACTCAATAGTAGAATGATCCAAGGCCTTACAGAAATACTGCATTGGAAGGAATTACAGTATCCTTCAGTGACCAGAAATACATTTTTGTATATGTTACCCCAAATCTCTCATTCTGAATCCACTCACCTTTGTAAAGAATGAATATCCAGCTTGCTAAGAAGACTACAGAAGATAGGTTTGGTAAAACACCAATTAGAGTTAAAATAGACATAATTATTGCTATTACTACAAACTTTGGAGGTATTGAATAGTGTAGAAATACAGTTTAAGGACAAGTTATTTTAAAACATGCTTTGTGCTTTTCGGTGGATTTTATGAGTAAAAAAATTAATTAAGCACGAGTAAATATAATCTAATGATGTCATTGAGAAAATTCTCAGAAGCCCAAGTTTGTCTATGGTATGTTGAATTTGCCTAAAGCTGCTCTTCTCTAGGATCTAAACTTTATACAAAATTGGAAAGGATTTCTCTGGTCCTGGAAATGAACAATGATTCCCACCCCCATGACTACTCCCTTCCTTGTATGTATCCCTCAGATTTGTGCTTATTCTCCTCTTTTCTCTACAGTGTGTGAACTGAAGAGTCTCAATGCACCTTGCTAAATATGTCCATTACAGAAACCTTTAATTGCTCCTTCAACTGTGGTCCACACTGTTGGAAACTGTCTCAGTACCCTTGCCTCCAAGTATATGTGAACCTGACTTCCTTTGGGAAAAACTCCTCCTCGACCACACTGAAGAGACAATGAAAATGAATCAGAAGGTGGGAGTACATTCTAGTCATCCCTATAAAGCTCTATGCCAACTCCTCTCTCCCTTCCACTACCCCACCAAGTTCCTTTTGTCAGCACCAGGGAGCAGATTCAGCCTGTTCTATTCATAAAACTTGTTCATTGCTTCTAGGAAATTTTTATTTCCTGTAAAAGCTGTAAGTCATTCCAGTATTTGTGGTAGAGTAGATATGGTTCAAACTTCCATTTGTGAAGATAACATTTACTTATTTATACACAAATAGATTGATTCTTCAAAGAAACACCTGAGCTTAAAGATGGATGTACATGCCCACACCTGATATTTCAGCAAAGCCTAGAATAAATTTCTATTTTACTATTTACAGTTAGTTCTTAAACTTTGGGCATGTATCTTAACCTCTCTACAAAAAGATAAAAACAAGTGCCTCTTTGCAGGTCATTAATAAGAATGAGAAAAGAGTATGTAGTACTTGGCACAGAAGGGAACCACAACCTATGGCCACAGTGTGTGTTTGTTTGTGTGTGTATGTATATGTGTGTGTTTCTTAATGTATATTACCATTCATAAATGCTGAATTCCCCAGCACTGATATATTTGTCAACATGGTTGAGGTTAACACATGAGGTTGTGCTAACACTAAACCTAAAATTTACCAGACTTATTACCAGATTTACCATTTATAAATTTGAAAGCTTCTATTAAGTTTTAAATGAACAAAAGTTACAAAATGTATAAGGTTTAGGATAATCAGTAGTGTTTCATTCAACCTGCCATTATCAATTAATTATAAATTAAGTTAATCAAGTTTAAGTATATTGAACTTTGGATTTATAGTAGCAATTTATATATCCATAATACTGTGTAAGGTCAAGGCAATGTGATACCAATCTGTTATCCCTAGGAAATAATCTTTATAAACCCTAGTATTAAAAATCAGTGGTGGCTCAGTCTGTAATCTTAGCTTTTCATAAGGCTGGCATCTGAGGATTACAGTTTGAAGCAAGCCAGGGCAGGAAAGTCCAAGAGACTTAAAACTACTGAAAAAGAAGTGATGCTGTAGAGCAAGTATAGAGCACTAGGCCATGAACAAAAAGAAGCTCAGGGACAATGCACAGGCCCTGGGTTCAAGTGCCAGAACTGGCAACAAACAAACCTTTCATTACAATTGCCAGCACTTAAAAGATGTAACTTACTGAAGGAAAATATGGTAGCTTAGCACTATACTCGAATATAGCGTGTGAGATTTGTTTTGGATATACTGACACCAGGAACAAAACCCATCTTTCATTCATTACAATAACTTAAAAGACTTATCGGAAATATTTCTGAAGACTCACCTTAATATTTTAGAAAGAATATTTTGTTCCAAATTTATTTTGACTAGGCATAAACAACTGTCCTAACTTCTGTGATGCATACTTTTAAGTCAAAGCTTTCTGATAACAAATATGAACTATCCAAGGAATTGAAAAGTTGCTACAGTTGAGTAGGCCTTCAAAATATTTGATCACTACAGCCCTATGGATGTATTATTTAAGCAGTTTATTTAACTTAACAGTTGTACAGTTATTTATTAACTGTTGTTAGCTATTAACTACTCATTTAAGCTATATACCAAGTTAAATGTTTAGGACAAGTATCTTGTCCTAGGTCACCATATGGTTTTGTCCCACTATCTTCTCTGTAAATATAACCTATAGCACACATATAGGGACATACACACAATGAAAAAGTTTAGCTCAAGCATATATTATAAAGAAAATTTCCCATGTAGTCACTACAAAGTAGAACATTTCTTATAAGTAAAAGACATATCATGCCCACTTTTTAAAAATGTAGGCTATGCCCCTTGCCAAAGATGAGTATTCACCTAACTATTATGACAACATTTTCTTTTCTACTTTTGTCACTTATACATACATATTTACATTTTTTGCCAATACTGGGACTTTAACACAGGCCCTAAGCACTGTTCCTTACCTTTTTTCATACAAAGCTGGTGTTCTATCACTTCAGCCACAGATTACTTCTGAAATTTTGGTTGTTAATTGAGGTAAGAGTCTCATCGACTTTCTTACACAGGCAAGCTTTGAACATCAATCTTAAAATCTCAGCTTCCTGAGTAGCTAGAATTACAGTCTCAAGCCACCAGCACCCAATCTCTTAAGCACACACTTTTAAGCACTGTATTTTAGTTTTGTCTCATTAAAAATTACATAAATGGAAACACATAGGATGTTTTTGCTTATTTGGCTTATTCCATGCAACATGTTTATCAGACTTCATCCATTTGGTTGTAGTTCACTTATGCACATTACTGTACCATATTCTATTGTATGGGCCTATTATTGACAAGCATTTTGTGCATTATCTTTACTTTGGAGAGATATTCTTGTGTATTTCTCTTGGTACATAAGCATACACATTTCTGTCAGGTATAAACCTGAAAATGAATTATCTGAATCATAGGATATGCCTATATTAATATAATTCCAAATGTTTTTCCAAGTGCCTATACCATTTACTTTCCCGCCAGCCCTGTGAGTTCTTACTGCTCTGAATCTTCAGCACTTGCATACGTCTATCATGAAACCAGTTGCTTATATATGGCATACATATATGCTTTTATATATAATTATATATATATATATATATATATATATATATATATATATATATATATATATATATATACCTTTGAATTACATTTTTACTCTCTTGATCAAAATTTTAATGAAACCACATCTTGTCAGGAGGATTGTGAATTCAACACCAACTCAATCAAGTTTTACCAAACAAATGCAAGGTTTAGATTAATCTAGGTATTGACTAATACCAAGAAATCTATACAGTTTCTATCGTGTTAGTGGATTACCCCCCTTTTCAGTCCTTTAAACTTCTTTTCTGACAGAAATAGCACATATGTAAACAAATATAGACAGCAAACTCTTCCTTAAAAGAACTTCATCACAATACTGAGAGAAATGTTCATATATAGATTATAAATTGCTTTCCTTTTCACAATCACTTGTTTAAGACCTTGCTTACACAAACTAAGCAGACACCAATGCAAAATAAAGAAATCTGAATTAAATTTGAGAGTATTTACCATTTTTAAAGTGGTAAAAACATGAAAACTATGTCCCAATTTGCTTTCCCAATTACACTACCCATCATTAATTTAAAGAATATTATAAATGTAATGTATACGAAGTATTCACATTAACCCAAGGTATGCATTGTTTATCTCTACAGTCTTTGGGCTTAGATATGTTTTATTTTCTAACACAAAACATGAAGTCTGGCCTATTGTATATACTTAATATGTGATTATATAGTCACTCTTCAAAATGCTAGAAAATGTTTTGTCTGCTTTTGGGACCAAGAATGTTTCATATGGGCAATTTTACTTGTTTGGCTCTTGGATATTGTAGATTAAGAGAGACTGTGTAATGGAGGGGTTTTAGAGTAATTGTAATAACTCAATGATCATACAGGCTTTGCTAAAATGCTTTGGAGACTTACTATGCCATCTTATTACTTTAACCCAAATTTGGTTTGTTTTTCTGTATGGCTCACTCTCTTGTACTGGTTATGTTTTAATTCAAAGACTTGTGCCTGCCAGGCAGGCAGTCTAACACTTGAGCCAGAACTCAGTGCTTTTTTCTTTAAACTTTCAGATAAGGTCTCATGCCTTCACCCACGTGACCTGAAATTGCAATCCCAAATGGCTGTGTTAAGAAGTTACCATATTTAGCTTGTTATTGAGAAAGAATCTCACTAACTTTTTATGGCCAGAATAGCCCCAAATCACATTCTTCTATTTCCAACTCATAAGAACCTGGGATTGCAAGTCTGTACTTAGTTTTTGACATCTCTATTCAGTATGCTAGCTGACATAATGGCACAATATTTTTTGGCACACAGTAAATATTTGGCTTTTATTAAACTTCTAACCTCTTCCTGATGAGAAACTACCTTTTTTGACAAAGGATAAAATGAACAAACTCCACCTTTGAAAGGTTCCTGAGCAGCTAATAGCTCACTTCTCACTATCACAAGAAAGAAAGAGGTTGTCAGTAAGGTTCTTCAACCAGATCCTGCTCCCACTGCTACCTCCTCTCCCTACATCTTTAATTTGTAAGATGAAGGCTTGTCACTCTGCTTCACCCATGACTAGTGGGTGAAGCATGTCTAAGAAAACTCCAACAGGTATTTTCTCAAAATTTCCTGTCCATCATGAAAGTAAAAATAACTCAATCTTACAGGTTTTGTAAGTAAGGCTAAGAGAAGAAATATTAGTCACATTCCAGAGAATTGGAGATAAAGTGTAATTGATGTATCTTCTTTGACCATGTTAAAAAAATATTCAAGAAATGCTAAGGAGCCACCTTTCTACAGCTGGGATATAAAAGTCATGCAGTTTTAAATGCTAAATAGAAGTTTCTTTCCTTCAACTGTTTAAAGTCTGGGAAAACAGCAAAGTCTACTAACAAAACTGAAGATTTAGAAAGTTGTAACTTTTTACATTTTTGGTACCATCATTGTTTCTAAGAAAGAGTATAGTGACTTTTTCATCACATATACTTGATTAAAATTTCTCAATTCTTAATATTCCAAATGCAATTCTACTGTAAAAATTCCATCAAGGGGGAGAATTCAGTCATAAAAGTCAAAGCATATACAAAATTAAGAAAACAGAGAAGGGATGGAATTGGGAAGGATGGGGAGAATGATGGAGAATGATGAAGGGGGTAATACTGATCAAGATGCATTGTATTCAACATCTTTGTTGAATAGCAACTCCTTTGTACACTACTTAAAGATGATTTAAAAATGTTTCCATGCACTTGTGGCTTATGCTTATGACCCTACCTATTCAGAAGGCTAAGATCTTAGGATTTCAGTTCCAAGCAAGCCTGGGCAGGAAAGTTCATGAGACTCTTATCTCCAATAAACTAATCCCCCAAGAGCTGGAAATGGAGCTGTGGCTTATGTGGTAGAGCACTAGCCTTGAGCTAAAGAAGGTCAAGGGCAGTGCCCAAGCCTTGAGTTTAAGCCCAACACTGGGGCTTAATGTCTCATGATGGAAAACAAAAGTTTTAAAAATGAAAAATAATTTTTAGTGTTTTTAAAAATTTTTCCATCATGGATAGGAGAGCAGAAACTTTGTCTAGATTTTGTAAAGTAAACAATTGTCCTGAAATATGAGAGAGATGAGAGAGAAAGACAAAGAGAAGAGAGACAGAGAGAGAGAATGACAGAGTAGTTTAAATCTTCTGCTGAACACCTATCTACATCAATAGTTTGGTTAACAGTAACCAAAAAAAAACAGTAGTTTGGTTAACAGTAACCAAAAACCTTGCAAGCATAACACCTATCAATTAAATTTGACTGGTACCTAAATATATTTTGTTTATAAAATAAAACTAATATATCCCTTACAAAACTAGATCTACAAATCTAAAACTTAAGTGTTAGCCAGGTATGGTAATCTCATCAATTGGGGGCTGATGAGTAAAAGGCCAGCCTGGGCTATGTAGAGAAACTCTGCCTCAATCAATCAATCAATCAATACTAAATCTAATACCATACCTCCCACTAAATTAAAATTTATCTTAAAAATGCTGTTATTTTTAGCTAGCTCTCCAGCTACACTACATTTTTTTCAACTAAGTATAGATCAGGTCATATAATTTCATTTGTTGAAATTTGTGGGGTGTGTGTGCGCGCACACGCGCATTTTTGTGTATGTGTGTATTTGAACTTAGCAGCTAGTTCCTCTCCCTGAGTTTCTTTTGCTTAAGGCTAGGCTGGCTGCTAACTGCAATCCTCAGATCTCAGCATTCTGAGTATTTTATGTAGCTAGGATTACAGTCATGAGCCCCCAGCACCCAACTTGAAACACATCTCACATCTCTCTCTTATCTTTTTGTCCTTCTTGGAGCTTGAACTCAGGGCTTGGTTGCTGTCCCTAAGGTCTTTTGATTAAAGCTAGTGCTTTACCACTTTGAACCACCTTCAACTCTACTTCAGGTTATCTGGTAGTTAATGAGATAAAGTCTCATAGACTTTATTGCCCAGGCTAGGATTACAGGCATAACTCATTAGCACTCAGCTTGAAACACATTTTTGACATTCAAAACCAATCATAAAATTATTCATTAAACACATGATAAAATCATAAGACAACTATATCTTCATTTTAAATTCACACCAGTCTCAGAAACACTTCCATAGCTACAATTTGAGCCTAAGTAAAAGCAGAATCCTAATGTGGAATTCAGCACTGATACAGGAGTGTAAGTTATCAGAAACCTTTTATCATGAATCTGACAAATGATTTGGCTGTGGAGGAACAGGGAAGAAGTGTAAACAAATAGAGTCTTATATTTGATGTGAAGTAAGTAAAAGACTGAACTATGTCACCTGAGAGTATGGATGGGAGAACACAATGAAGGGGGTGGCATTGATCAATATGCATTATACTCATAATTTTATGTGAAGATGCCTTGCTGCCTTTTTTGTGGTTTTGAGCCAGTAACTTTCTGGTCATCTGTCACAGAAGCAACAGGAACTAACATTCTTATCCACATAATCGTGTATAAGAAATAATTACAAAAATATTTCTCATTGGAAAAGAACCATTGTTTTGTGTATCTAGTTTTCCATATGTGCAGCAGCTTTAGTTACATATGGTTCTATAAGATTAGACACATTTAAAAATAGCTTAATTTCCTGACTTCTTTGAAAGGCATTTGGCTCAGAAAATGGATTGGCCTCTGATACACTCCACTTTTTACCAGAAGCAAAAAGACAAAGCTTACTTCTTTTTCTACTGAAAGTTTGACAACTTTACTTTTAAAAAATTCCCTGCTTCATTCAAGAAGCTTATGTCTCTCAAACTTCATGCAAATTATAGTATGTGAACTCAATAAAGATGCAGTAGATATACCTTACGATATCTACCTGTACCCAGCTATTCATTATTTAGTTCATTACCAGCCTGGACTTCATAGTTCAGCTCTGCTCTCCTGAAGTCCTCCTTCTTTTTTGTCACTTGTGGGGCTTGAACTCTAGGCGTGGGAGTTGTCCTTCAGCTTGTCAGCTCAATCCACGCACTCTACCACTTGAGCCTGACACACTTTTCCTTGCCCAGGCTGGCTTTGAACAGCAATCCTCAGATCTCAGCCTCCTGAGTAGCTAGGACTACAGTCATGAACCACCAGTACCTGGCTGGACCCCTTTTCTTTTCTTTTCCTTTTCTTTTTCTTTCTTTTTGGTCGGTCCTGGTCTTTATTAAGTTCTTAAATCATGTTTCCCTCCTCCAACATCTATATTAAATTAAAATTGGAATGTAATAAATACAGGCCTCCACTTCTGGTAACATACTTATTGTTAGAATTCTTGTGGTTCATGAACTATGCAAATACCTCCAATTTCAGCTTTTTAGGCTTTGCTGGTTAATCAGAGATGAGTGTTGCACATGTTTGTCAGCACAGGGTATAATCTTATAGCCCAAGGCCCCTGCCACTTCCACCTCACTTCACCCAATCCCCACTCTCCTGGACCATTCTCTTCAGTAGACCCTCACTCCTGATCTTTGTTGTTGGTCTCAACTCATGGAAGCCTCCTGCAGCCATATCTGTACCTTTTCTCTGACTAAGAAGCTTTATCAATGAGCATAGGAACCCTAAAATTAAACTGCTATCAGTCTGGACCACAGAGTTTGCTGTTTAACTGAATCTCTGCTCATAAGCTAAGTTTCCATAACAGGTACATTCCTAAAGATTCCTACAATTCCAATTATTTCATCGCACAAATTTTCTTCTGTAATTTCACTTGAAACAATCATCAAGAAATCACTTCAACTTCCTTATACTCTTCCTGAAAAAGCACACTGATGAACACCTTCTGTTTCATCATTCGCCACTTTTTCTCTTTTTGCAACCATGTTTCATTTTATGCCTACAATAATTAGCCTGTATCAACCTTTTCCTATTTTTCATTCATTCTTTTCCTCCACTAAAAATGTCATATTAAATTAAAATAAAAAAGTAATACATATATCACCCCCAATTTATTTTCCCAATAAAAATTATTGTTGCATTGTTATGTGCTTTGTGAAGGTCATTTTCTTCCTCTCTTATTATTTTATTATTCTTTCCTTCTGTTCTCTCATCTCTTCTCTTCTACATCTGTCTTCTCTTCTCTCTGCTCTTTCCTACATCTTCTATCTTCTCTCTCTTCCCTTCTCCCATCTCTCTCTCTTATCACTTCCAAGGTATACTTGAAGATTCCAAATTCTCTTTTTGCTTTTTGAGCTAGAACTAAAATCACAAACTATACCACCAGTCAAGTTCCTTTTTGGTTCTTCCTTAGTTTTTAGATTATTGGAGATAGATTCTTATGCATTTTTCTGAACAGGCCTGCTTTGAGTTCTGTTCCTCCAGTCTCCATCTCAAGACCTCCTAGAATGACAGACATCATTTACCAGGGCCCAACTTGTGCTAATTATCTACCACAACCTCTTATGGGCTGATAAAATTTTTCTGTTCTGTTCATACACTGAGCCTTGAAGGGTATTCATAAATGCTTCATTCCAAAATCTAGTGGATTTTGTGAGGTTCTCACTGGAATGGTCCTTTGGCCATTTTTGAATTCACAAATGTTGCCCTGAACAATTTCTACATTCTCTGACTTCTCTCATTTTTACCTTCACTTATAACCCTTCTGATTTTATCTGTTCTTAAGTTTTCCTTACAATGATTCTAGGAAGTATGAATGACAGAAGTTTCCAATAGGGTATACTTTACTGTGCTTACTAAAAATAGAAGAAAGTTAAGACTATCTTGTGAAAATTTAAAAAACTCAAAATCTTATGTCGGCATAAAAGAAAATTCTTGACCTTCTGAAAAAGTTTAGCTTTCTCCATAAGAAGAATGCTTCTAAAGAAAGACATCATGAAGCAAGGTGATGATGGCTCATGCCTGTAAACCTAGCTGGCATTCAAGAATCTTAGATCTGAAGATTATAGTTCATAGTCAGCCCAGAGGAGAAAGACTGTAACCATCAAAAACCTGGAAGTGCAATGTGGTTTCAAGTAGTAGAAGTGACTTGAGCAAAAAAGCTCATAGAGACAACAGTGAGTCAAGACTAGGCACAGGCTTAAAGCTACTTACAAACACTAGAATAACTAAGAGAAGGCCCATCATTTTCAAGTGGAAACAAGAAGAATCCAGGGAAGGATAATATAACAGAAACAGATACCTGAATATGGTCACACTGTAATTTTATCTCAATAGCAATCTATTATGTTTTAATTCTGTAAGTTTTTTATTGTACTTTTTTATTGTGAAAATACTGTACAGAGGGGTTACAATTACATAGGCAAGATGAGTACATTTCTTATCAAGCATTGTAGCCTCCTCCTTTGTTTCCCCTTCCCATTCCCTTCCCACCCTCCCCCACCCCCCCAATCTTCCCTGCTCCCCCCCCCCCGCACCAAAGTTGTAAAGTTCATTTTTCGACATAACGACTTGTACATCTCATTGTTGCAATGGGTCCACGTGTATCCCTATTTAAACAATTTGTTTTCCCCTTCCCCTCCACAAATTATACCGACATCAAATACAGTGAAAGCAGGGGTTATACTGTGGGGGATGGACATACAAAGCAACAAAGAAATAATCTTATAAATGTGTTAGAAATGATCACATGAAAGAAAAAAAACATTTGAATACATATCTTAGGGTTCAATTCTGTAAGTTTTAAGAAGACAATTTTCCTTTTTTCTTCTCCTCTCTTTCTCATACCTCCTCTTCCCCTACTCTAATCTACCCCTTCACCTCACCCCCCCACACAATGCTCCATTTGAACGATTTCAGGATTGTCTTTAAAACTTCCAGAAAAAAATCCTTATTTTACTGATCTTTGCAGTAAAAGAACATATGGCACAACAAGGAATTAAACTGTAGATAATAATGCCTGCCTGGCTTGCTTGCACATTACAAAATAAGGGTAACTCACAGCAAGATGATTAACACATAAATGGTATGTTAAATTTTATTTTTTTGTGAAAACATTTAAAAATTACAAATTTGTCTCCATTATTAACAGACGCATTGAGCTCAGGGGAATAAATTTCTCGGTATTAAAGATTGAAACTTATAAGCCTGTGAGTTAACTATATTAACTGCAATGTACTATCCTTAGTTCCCAATATCTCTTGGCCATTTCATATCACAAACTATTTCATACACACTTCCAAATTTACCAAAATTTCATTCGTTTTATCATTGTTAAAATTAACACCAAAGCCTTTAACAGACTTTTGTAGTATCCAAATCTCCCTGGACTATGAATACAGTGGCCTCTAAGTGTTTGGGCAGGTACAACCAGAAAAATATGGCTGAAGATAGTCTTCTAGAGCAATTCCCCATACAATCCTTCTTCCATCTGAAACGTGTCCATATTTCTGTCTGTAGGCTGATTTCCTTCAATCCCAACAGATTTGCCCATTAATCTCTGCTGACATTATTTTAGTGCATCTCTAGCCAACATCTCAAAACTATTCAAAATACTTTCTGTAAAACAATTCCAAAGACTTCTCAACTAAATCATCAAGAATCACTACAACAACCACCATATTTTGGACACCAACTTCCTGCATTAACTACTTCTCTATTCACTGTGACAAATGCATCGTAAAACCACTTAACAAACAAATTATATTGGCTTCCAATTTTAGGTTAGCATCTATGGAAAGGAATGGTAAAGTAAAGTAATTCATACCACAGTGGCCAGGAATCAAAGAAAAGGGAATACAAAAATGGGGTAGGCATAGTACACCTTAAGAAGATATTTCTTGGTGACTACTTCTAGCTATGACCCACAAGCAACAATTTTGAGAGAGAAAAAAACCTGTTAGGTAAAAGTTGTTTTAAAAGTTGTGAATTAACATGGTAGCAGATAACATGTGTGCTCTCCCATGTTTCCTGATGGCTACCTATGGCAGGCCCCTTGAAACAAAGATTTCCAGAGCATAAAATAAAAATCTTTTGAACTTAAGGTTGGCCACATATCCCCTGGAGGAAAAAAAACAAACCAATCGTGGGACTTTCTTGCCTGAAATAATATTGTGGTTGTCGTCCTCCTCACCCTCCTCTTCCCACTCCTCTTCCCCCTGCTCCTCCTCCCCTCTCCTCTCTCCTCTTCCTTCCTCCTCCTTCTTCTGAAGCAGAACACTGTTAATTTCATTGTTGGGGCAAAAGCTCAGACACCATGAATGCAGTGGTTTAATGAACACATAAGGAACCAACATCCCCGTCTCCTTCAAAAACTCCTTTTTTAAAATGTTGTTAGCCCAGTGCCTGTAGCTTACTCCTGTAATCCTAGCTACTCGGGAGGCTGAGATCTGAGGCTCAAGGTTCAAAGCCAGCCTGGGCCGAAAAGTTCGTGAGACTCTTATATCCAATAAACCACTAGAAAACCGGAAATGGTGCTGTGACTCAAGCGGTAGCACACCTGCCTTGAGCTGAAGAGTACAGGGACAGCACCCAACCCGAGTTCAAGCCCCATAACTGACTAATAAATAAGTAAGTAAATAAGTAAATAAATAAGTAAATGTTTTTGTAAAGATGATGTACAGAGGAGTTACAGTTACTCAGGTAATGTACACATTTCCTTTTGAATAGTGTTACCACCCCCTTCATTCTCTTCTGAAAGACCAAGGCCTAAGCCAGAGTATACTTCCCTTCCTACCCGAGGAAACAATGCCTGAATGAAGAAAAGAATCCTATTTCAGTGTACCAATACTCTCTGTCATTAAAAAATCAGAAAATGATCATAATCTTTCCCTAGAGATATTTTCTTCCTGGTTAAGTGTCCACAGAGGCCATGGATCCATCTTTCTGAGAAATTAATCATGTTCTATTGCTCTAACTCTGGACAGACTTTGTGGTTCCATGGATTAACAAAGGTTAAAGCACAGGCAAATCAGTCATATCTTGGGTATTCAACAAGCTAATTCTCCCTAATTCCAAAGAACCCTTTATCTAAAGAGTAGTCCTTTATCTTCCATGCTCAGGCCTAAATTTTTAAAAAATAGTAATCATCTTTTGATGAACAAAAGGTCTATCTAATAATACCCTCAATTAATATTTACATGTATTATTCTTGTACACTGGTCAATCAGGCAGTAACTGTGAAAAAGGCTTTCTTTGCCACCAGAATTATAGAAAGCAATTGACTAGTTGTTATGGACAGTTTCCAATTTGAAGCTCAACATTTATGCATGCTTAATGCAGTTAAACCCACACTTACTGTGCACACTTATATTTTAATATGAAATGGTCTTATCATAAAGGTCATTATCAATTTAAAGGTTGGACACCATATCTCAATCAGGTCTAATCAAAATACTGACCTTTTAAAACTAACTCTGGGCACTGATTGCTCATGCCTATAATCCTAATTATTCAGGAGGCTGAGATCTGAAGATCACAGTTCGAAGCCAGCCTGGGCTAGAAAGTCCCCATAACTCTTATTTCCAATTAACCACCAGAAAACCAGAAGTGGTGCTGTGGCTCAAAGTGGTAGAGTGCTAGCCTTGAGCAAAAGAGCTCAGAGACAGCGCCCTGCCCCTGTATTCAAGCCAAACAACTCAAAAAAAAAAAAAAAAAACCTCTGGCCCAAACCAAGGGGAAAATAAGGGACAATTTTAAGTTCAAGTGTCAAACAAAGTTTTGAGATTTGGTTTATGGATTTTGACAAATATGTTTACTACCTTTTACAATAAACATACCAGTAATATTGCTTTTCGTTCTAGATATAGGGTTATTTTATTTTCTCTAAAAATGTCATCTGAGCCAGGCACTAGTGGCTCACACCTGTAATCTTAGCTACTCAGGAGGCTGAGATCTGAGGATTGCAGTTCAAATCCATCCTGAGTACAAAAGTCTCTGAAACTCTTATCCCCAATAAACCACCAGAAAACTGGAAGTGTCACTGTAGCTTAAGTGGTAGAGTGCTCGCTTTGAGCTGAAGAGCTGAGGGACAGCGCTCAGGCCAGAGTTCAAGCCCCACGACCAACAAAAAGTAAAACAAAACAAAAACAAAAAAACTGTCATCTGAGTTCAAAAGTTTTTAAAATACAAGCTTTACAAAGTATAAAGTTTTAAGAATACAAACTAAAGAAAGAAAAAGATCATGAAGAGAAGATGAAGACATATGATGAACATTTTTGGAAAAGGTTTCATGATTTTGTATAAGAAAAAAATCCTGGGAAGTGGCACTGTGGCTCAAGTGGTAGAGTGCGCCCTTGGAGCTGAAGAGCTGAGGGACAGTGCCCAGGCCCAGAGTTCAGGCCCCATGACTGACAAAAAGAAAAAAGAAAAAAAAATCCTGAAAGAGTAAGGTTACTAAAAGAATTAAGACAAACCTCAGAAAGTTCAAGGAAATAATAAAGGGTAGGAGAGTATGTTTTTAAATATAGGTGAATAGATAGATAGAACTTACAAAATAATTACATGTGATTAGATTGGCTATAATTCAAATAATTGTTCACGGGTCTTACTTAGGTCATATTATTATGAAGCAAATGAGTTCTTACAAATATTCCAAAGTGACTTAGAAAATATTAATTATCAAAGTAATTTCTTGTGTACTACTGAGTGATATCAATCTTTTGACTACTTGAAAAACTGTATCCGAAGTCAAAATTCAATCAAATGACATCTATCTCAGGATCTTTTAATGACCATCATATAACTGAGTATGTAAAAACTGTTGTTAATTGTTGCTGTCTTTATATTTTAGTTCCTCTGTATGAACCCATTGTAGGATACCAAGCTGACAAAGATAGGATACCAAGCAGGTACCCTCTTAAATTAATTATACCACACCAATCAAGCTTTTGTCCATGAGTCCCTATTGTAGTGATAGCTTTTCAAACTTAATGGGTTCAAGGTAATCCCTGCTTGGGAGTCATTTCTATTTATCTTATTGTTGCTGCAATTTGGCCCAGTTTTATTGACAGACTCCCTCCTACCTGGCCTGTTAGTATTCTGACTGAAATGTAGACTATTACATGAACTGAGATATCTCATCACAGCACGGAACAAAATCACTTTCTGGATACTTTCTCAGCAACAAGAAAGATTAAAGTTTACCAAGGGAACAAAGTTTATCAAAGGACGACACAGAGCCACTTGAAAGAAATAACTGCTCAGGTAAGAAGTGATACTCCAAGTGAAGTCACTTGTGCTTGCAATTTCAAAATTAACTAAAGGTCGAGAAAAATATTTATAAGCATGGTACCTGATGCTTATGCCTGTCTACTCCCCAACAAGATGGGAATTTGTACCCTTGCCTTTCTTTTTTTTTTGTATGTAGTATATTTTTTTATTGTGAAAATACTGTACAGAGGGGTTACGATTACATGGGCAAGATAATAAGTACATTTCTTATCAAGCATTGTAGCCTCCGCCTTTGTTTCCCCTTCCCATCCCTTCCCATCCTCCCCCTTCCCCCTACCAAATCCTCCCCGCTCCCCCCCCCTCGCACCAAAGTTGTAAAGTTCATTTTTGACATAACCACTTGTATATCTCCTTGTTGCAATGGGTCTACATGTATCCCTATTTAAATGATTTGTTTTTCCCCTTCCCCTCCACAAATTATACCGACATCAAATACAGTAAAAGCAGGGGTTATACTGTAGGGGAGGGACATACAAAGCAACAAAGAAATAATCTTATAAATGCATTAGAAACAATCGCATGAAAGAAAAAAACATTTGAATACATATCTTAGGGTTCATTTCCCTAACATCACCTTATCTGACCTTTTCTGCTTGACTCAGACATATATTAGATATTGCAAATAAGGGAAACCATGGGACCTATGTTTCTTTGGGCCTGGCTTACTTCACTTAATATAATTTTTTCCAAGCCTTTCCATTTCCTAACAAATGGGGTAATGTCATTCTTTCTGATGGAGGCATAGAATTCCTTGCCTTTCTGTCACCGGCTATTAATACAGCTCCAGGAAAAAAAAACAAAAACAAAAACAGATATTCCTTTCCATATACGGGGCTACCAACTTGAAATACCATGAAGCCTAGATTAAGAAATAGAAGACATTTTTCATGTGACCTAGTCAACAATAATTTGTTGCTAGAATAATAGCCAATCAAGTTCTAGCGTGCTAGCCTTGAGCTGAAGAGCTGAGGGACAGCACCCAGGCCCAGAGGACAGGCCCCACGTCCGGACCACTCCCCCCCAAAATAGAATAATAGCCAATGACTTAGTCCAAATGTTTATAAATCTACAGTAACAAACTGACTCCTTAGCAGCTGTGATTTCATTTTAAAAAATTCTCAAATACAGATAAGTGGATACAGGCAAAGGGCATGTCAAAGGGATGTCAGAACAAATCTAGTTCAAACTAACATCTAGAATAATCCACACAACACATATCAACTTAGACAGTAAGATACTCAAACATGGGTCTCAGGAGAGATACCTGGTTCGGGTTGCCTTGACTATTACCTTTCCTGAGACCTCTATCTAATACAATAATTCTGGTATTTGGCCCCTATAGTTTCAACCTGATTGTTAAGCTTGAGATTGGAGTCTATCAAGCTACAAATTGCCATAAAAAGAAACTTAATATAAACTGTCCTTTGCAGTTTTGCTGTATTCCATAAGGACAGCACACAAACTATATACTATCTGCCTAAAAGACCCTTCCTTCCAGGAGGATGACAAACAAACTTGCTGCACTCTCCTCTCAGCAAAAGTGGCCTGGAGAAATCATTGCCAAGATAGGCAGCATTACAGGGCAGGTCTCTAACAACCTGAATCTAATGGTTAACAAAAATAACAGCTTCCAAGATTTTTCCAAACTTCAGTTTACCTGCACAAAAATAACAGCTTTACAAATTTCCCAAACTTCATTTTTATCCTGTGGAACTTTATCCACATGCACATCCTAGCAATAGAACGTGGTTTCAAAGAGCCACAACACTTCCTCTCCACCAGAGGAAATACACATCCAAGTCCAACCATAGAACGAATCCTGTCACTGAAGTACAGATTATATAAAACAAAGAATTTAGCCAACCTACAGAAGTCCGAAGAAGACAGAGCACACAAAAGATAAGAAAAAGGCACATCCTGTTGAAAAGAGATTCAGGATGTCACATATTATTTAACAAAGAAAAAAAGCTACAGTTGCAGATTGAGAAAACACTATCCAAGGTCTGCAGGCTTGGGAATACCTGCCTGAGAGGAAAGACCAGAGGGCTGTGAATCTTTATCACTAGGGTACTCTAGGAAATCTGTGCCTATGAGAAAAACAGCTCAAATAAATCCAAGAAATTGAATCATTTGAATGAGAATGAAGCTGGTTTCTGCTAGCCAAACAGGTTTGGGACTCCCTGCTGAATCAAAGAATAGACACATAGCACCAGCCAGCAGCAAAATCTCAGAGGTCCTTTCCTCCACTTAAAGTTCAAATTAAAGGTTAGAATACACACAGAGGGCAATATTGCCCTCTGTGTTTTATGTATTGACTCATTTGTTCAACTCTGGTTTTTCCAAATTGTAATTTATAATAAGGCCATTTAACTTCACCAATCATTTAATCCATTTAATATTTGATTTCTCTCTTCTTTAGTCTCTATTTTGTTTATTTTTAAACGGAAGCTATCATACCTGAATCACATCCTAACAATCCTCTTTGAAATATATTTCCATCCCTTCATTGCCACTTCTCTTCATCTATACTACCCATACCTCATCATCCAAGATATAAACAAATTCAGAGAGGATGGATGAAAAAAGACCTTACAAACAAACTCATCAGGAATTAAGGAGTAGCTATACTTATAACAAAATCAATTGCAGGTCAAAATCAGTAAGAAGAGACTAAAACATTATCACCTCATATAAAAAAGGGAATGAATGTTCCATGAAGAAGAAATTATGGGGGTCAACATTAATTGGACTTTACAGTACTGACAAAATGCAAAATAAAAATTAAATAATAAAACCCATTTTGTTGTATTATCATTCACATCTAAGGTGAATCTCTTCTTTAGTTAACTTTTTTTTTGGTGAGAGTGAAATATAGATATGAATCTAAGTAACTTGGAAGCCATCTTGGCATCTTGCTATTAATTATAGATGGGGCTTTCCAAACTCTAGAGGTTATAGAGGAAACTCTTTGGACTGTAAAAATTGTCATGGGCTCCAGGAAACTACCACTTCATCTAGGTAATTGGGGTCTTGATTGTCCTTTATTGTCCCTATGAATCATCACTTTATTAAAGTATCCCCACCTAATCATTTAACCTATATATTATCACTTTGTTAGAGTTAACTATCCCCACCTATTTTGCCTATGTATAAACATTTTATTAAGAATAAGTATATTCACTTTGCCTTTGTATAACCACTATTATTAGGAATAATATCCTCATTTAGCTTGTTTTGTTTTATGTATGACACTTTTGTTAGATTGTTAAGATTTGGTCTTCACCTCAAGTACATGTCCTTGTCTTTAGATACTATGTGCTAGCTCTGTTCTGGGCTGCTGGTCTTTCAGACAGGAGTCTACCATGCAGTCGCTGGCTTTTTAATAAATACTCCAAATTCGACCTTTTAAATTGTGGCATCTCTGAATCCCGATAATTGAGAGTACCTTACAACAAGAGTACAGTGCTAAAGTCTTCCATTAGCAAACACATTTTACAAATATATATACATATAGATATACCTACATATCTATATGTATATATACTTATATATCTGTATGTATATATATTTCCTCTAAAATAAGGAACAAGACAGGATATTTCATTTTCTCTACTAATTTCCAATAAAGTGCTGAAATTCCTAACCACACCAATAAAAGGAAATGATACAAAAGGAAACTCAAAGAGGGAAAGAAGTAAGGAAACTATCCTCATAAACAGATTAAAAACTTACTTCTGAAGTACCTAGATAAACCCCCTCATTCCCAGGTGCTGAAGCTAATGAATACTTACAGCAAACTAGCAGGAAAAGAAAGGAAAAGTAAAGGAAGGAAAGAGAAAATAAAAATCTATCCTTTCCCATATATGAAAAAAAAATGAAGTTGAGGAGTAAATTGGGAAAGAAATGCTGTTTGTAATAGTCTGAAAAAAGTAAATTAAAATACCAAGTAATCAATATATTTATTAACAGCTGAAGGACCACTACAACTAAAACTGTAAAATATTGAAGAAATAAACTGAAGAAAAGATTAGGAGGGGCTGGGAAGGTGGCTCAGTGGTAGAGTGTTTGCCTTGCATGCATGAGGCCCTGGGTTCGATTCCTCAGCACCACATAAGCAAAAAGAAAAAAGCCGGAAGTGGTGCTGTGGCTCAAGTGGTAGAGCGCTAGACTTGAGCTGAAGAGCTGGGGGACAGTGCCCAGGCCCAGAGTTCAGACCCCACCTCCGGACCCCCCCCCAAAAAAAAAAAGAAAAGATTAGGAGTGAAAATACCTCCAAGTTCTCAGACTTGCAAAATTAATATTGTGAAAATGGACATAACTGCCAAAGGAAATCTACAAATTCAGTACAACATACATAAAAATTGTTGACTGAGATAAAGACAATATAAAAATTCTAATGAAAGTCCTAGAACAACAGAAGCAATTTTGAGTAAATTAGCAATAATGAACGAAGGTATGACATTCCAAAACTTTAACTTTACTATGAGCTACAGTAGCAAGTAAGATTGGTACTGGCACAAAAATAGGTTTGAAGACAAGTAGTATAAAATAGAAGTCCCATTAATAAACCCATATACCTGTATGCATCTGGTATTTGATAAAGTAGTAAAAAACTACATGTTGGAAAAAAAGGCAATCTTTAACCAATGGTGTTAGAAAAATTGGATATCTGAAGTAATATGGCTGGCACCATATTGGCCACAAGGTTGGATGGCAGGACCTCGCATCTTATCTTCTTGCTGGGGGAAGGAAATGTCCCCACCCATCACCTGCCTCCCAGGTGATGGGCATGCCTGGAACCATGGAGGCTGTAGCCAGTACTTCGCTGAGAGGTTACTGAATCTGTCAGTCCATTGCCTGCGACTGGGAATTTCCTGTGGCCCTGCCCTGGGCTTGGGCCCTATTTAGGCCCAGACCAGCCTAGCTGCCTCTACCACCATGTCTCCATGATCCTGTCCTGTGTCCTGTCTTCTGGCTGGTCTCTGGTCATCATGGCATCCCAAATTTCATTCTCCATCAGAGCTGAATTAGCTTGCTGGTATTGTTTTTGTTCTTTCCTTCCTCTCTCGCATTTTTACTAATTCTCTTTTGTGTAGTTGAGTGCTGAAGGCCTTTGTAACAACGCCTTTGTAACAACGGTCTGCCTCTAGCCTGCTTGCTAATTGTATAATAAAGACTCTAATATTTTATATTCGAAAATGTGGCTTCTGGGATGATTCACCTTATAATACTCCATATATAGAAAAACCCAAACTGGATCTCTTGACTGTCACACTGTCTACTCAAAATGGCACTTCAATTTAAGACCTAAAATCTTGAAACAAATACAAGACTGGCTAGGAGGAACACTAAAACTACTGGCATATTCTGAATACAGACCAGGGGTTCAGCTTATTGATAACTGAGAAATCATTTTGTAACAAGCCAAAAAGTGTCTGTACAGCAAAGTTTGTATTTAATCAAGAAAAAAACATCAATGTACTGATCTGGACTTAGACTCCATTTTGAAGGCCTTTACCAAAAGTATCCATTGTGAAGGCCTTTACTGAAAGTATCCATTGTAAGGACTTTTACTGAAAGTATGAACTCAGGTTCCTGGAAAAACTGCAAAATGTCCTAATAACATTCTGCCCTCGCTATAGCCTAGCAATAGCCATCAGTGGATGACAGGAAGGTACCTAAAGCTCCAGATGTTTCTTAAGATAACATAGTTTGCTGCTTAACCACTTAGCTCATGCACCCTAGCCAATAAGATTGTTACAAGATTCACTCACTAAATGTTAACCAATCATGTAACCCTTAAGTTGGAAACCCCCTACCCTTGCTGTAACCATAGTAAAAACCCTGCTAAACTGGAAGTCAGGGCTCTCAACTCTGACCCGCTCCACAGGTGATGGTTCTGAGTCCAGGCTGGAGCTTGCAATAAATGACTCTCATGTGCTTGCATCAGAATCAGTTCCTTGGTGGTCTTTGGGGACCCTTATCTGGGCAGAAGATCTCAAAATGAAACGTCTTTATCGGCTATACATCTGAAAAGGGCATAATATCCACAATAGACAAGGCACTCCGAAACTAAGCTGTCCTAAATTCAGTAAACCAATGAGTGGACAAAGAAACCACAGAAAGAATTACCAATAAAGACATGAGGAAATGCTCAAAATTCTCATTTTAATACGAATCAAAGTAATATTGAGATTTCATCTTACCCCTGCGAAATCATCCTATATCAAGTATACAAAAAATAAATGCTGGTTGTGAGTTGAGGAAAAAGGAGCTTTATTATACTGTTAGTGGGAATGAATGTAGTGTAATATTCAGGAAGACAGATTGAATATTCCTAAAAACTCAACTAGCTTGTGATCAAGCAATACCATTTTTGGTCATCTATCCTGAATATTACAAGTCAGTTTGCAGTAAAGACTCTTGAACATCTATGTTTGTTGCTTCACAGTTTACTATAACCAAGGAAATCAAACAGCCCAATGCTCTATGAGCGGATAATGAAAATGTTGTATTTTATATATATATATATATATATATATATATATATATATATATATAATGTACAACACTTATAGCATAAATTATTACTCCTTTTAAATTCTTTAATAACTGATTAATAAGAAAGGTCAAAGGAATAAAATTGTTCTCTTGCTTTCCCTTATCTAGTTTTCCTGAATCAACTATGGACATGTCCCTCTACTTTGTGTGATCACCTCTAACCATAGGCTACATTGAGAATTACTAAACCTGGAAACTTGCTACTCTCTTCTTGAAAGGTTCTTCAATTGTTCCACTAAGTTTGAGTATAGGATTATCATCTTCTGCCATCAAAATAAATATAACACAATGGCTACCACTCAGAGTGCTATTTATTCATTCATTAGTTAATAGATTTAGCTGAGAATAAAGCACTGGGTAACTGTATTCATACACATACCTGTTCTCCTGTGTCAGTTGAGGCCTCATTATCAACCAAAATAAAACCTTAAGTTCTATGACAAACAGCTGCTTGTCTCAAAACATGGCAATTGATTCTGAGAAAGCAAATATTTTTAAGAGGTCCACTTAAGAGAACTTCTTAGGGTAGCAAAACTAAACATGTTGCAATGTACACAGAAGACATTATAAAATCAACTAAGATTTCACAATTGCTGTATGAAAGACAGTCAGTCATTGACACTTTATTGATTCAAACGTATTGGGTGGTCTATTTGTTCATTGCCAGCTAACAGACTTATCAATCACACCAATCAACCATCTATGTATTTCTTGACTTCTATATTGCACCCCCACTTTCTATTTGTTTTCTTTCGCTTTTTCTTTTTAAAATGGAAACCATCACATCTGAACCACAGTTTCTACAACTTAATCCTCTTTCAAATTGGGCTATAGATTCCAACTGTGTAAAATGTTAAGGGATCCCAGAAACCTAGAGAGGAGAATGGGCAGC
Source organism: Dipodomys ordii (assembly GCF_000151885.1). Lineage (NCBI taxonomy): Eukaryota > Metazoa > Chordata > Mammalia > Rodentia > Heteromyidae > Dipodomys > Dipodomys ordii. The sequence continues at coordinate 59,572 of NW_012284084.1, forward strand.
CATCTTACAACAGCCTGAAAAGACCATTGACAGAGACTACTATACGCAAAAGTATTTTGGAGAACGACAGTACACCATCTCCCAGAGTCTGGTTTAACAAGGAAAGCTACCGCTAAAGATTCTTAAAATTACTCTTTGTAAGCCTATTAGCTATTAACCTGTATAAGATTAACTCTGGTTTCTCCAAGTTGTAAATCAGAAGGAGGTGATTCACCTTTCAATCTTACCACATTTTTGCCCATTTTTTGTTCCTTGCTCTTCTTAAGGGAAATGATTATATCTGAACTATAATTACCACCAATTGTTCCTTTCTTCCTTTCTTTTTCTTTTTTTTGTGCAATCACAGGGTTTGAACTCTGGGCCTAGGCACTGTCTCTGACCTCTTTTGTTCAGGGATGATGCTCTACCACTTCGAGCCACAGCTCCACTTCTGGTTTTCTGGTGGTTTTAGAGATAAGAATCTTACCAATCAACCTTCTCCATTTAATTCTTGAGCTTCATATCACCACACTTTCCCCTTTTTTTCTTTCTCACACTTCTTTAATGGAAACCATCTTATCAGAACCATAATTCCCAACAATTATTGCTATCACATATCTGAGTTTCAATCCCTGTATACAGTAATATATATTACTCATGTATCTCCCACCTCCATTCCCTAACTTTTATCAATAACAAACTACCTCCTAATAATCTGCTCAAATAACGATCATTTGTTTTTCTGTTCTATTTCCTTTGCTGTGTTTTTTATTTCAGTCTTCTGTTTCCTGCTTCTGAATGTCCTATTGGCTAATGTACTTCTTTCTCTTCTATTATCCTTTCTCTTTTTTCCTTGTCATTCTCTCAGACTCCCTATTACTGAAGTTTGCACCTAAACATCTGTGTATGCACTTATTCTTTTCTCCACACTTTCACAATACGGGGTCAATACAACATTAGATACCTTTCCCCTCCCCTGAATTACTCATTTCATCTCCCCACTAACCTGTCCTGTAAATACCAACTCTCAATACTTCCCAACCTATATCGTAAAATACTTACAATTATTCCAACAGAACTTCCCCTTCATCTCTGAACTACTACTATGGTGAATTATAACTTTCTAGAACAGAAAGTCTCAGGAAAATTCATATATTTATACTAATTACTTATTTTGTTCAAAAGTCAAGGGTACAGGATAGATTCTGTTAGTGTTACAGGGTACAGGAGAAATCATGAACAAATTTCATGTACTTGAGTTAAAGTAAATTGAATATTGAGTGATGTAATGACAATAAAAGTAAGAAGAGTTGTGCATATATTTAAGAGACAATCTATGACACACACAGAAAATGAATTCAAACAACACTGAAGTTCTAAAAAAGTCATATCCTGTATTTTAAAAAGTCCTTGATTCCAACACAATAGTATAATATGTACAAAAATTGGTAAATAAGTACACAACAAGCCTGAAAATAAAAAATAAAAATAAGAGACCACTATGCATGGTGACAACATGCTGGGGGCTAAGGCAGAACAACTGAGTGTTTATGGACAGCCTGTGCTAAAATAATAAAATTCTGTGGGAAAACAAAACCAAACAAACATAAGAGTAAAAAAGTTTGTATGTGATCAACTTAAAGAAAAAATAAAAGTAACAACTCAGGGACACATAACATAGCAACAGATTCTTAAGAGGAATAAGGGAAGATGAATTTGGCATATAACCAAGAAACCACACAGAAGAAAGTCAAGGTGGAAAAGTGCATAGAGGAAGAAGAATGCTAACAGTTCTCTGGACCAGGAGAGGGAATAAGAAGTCAGCAAGTCTTTTGATTTTTATCAATTTTTATCAATTTATCCCACCTAGGGATCCTTAAACTCAGTGCTAGGAAAAATAAACCAAAATAAAGAGAAAATAAGTGAAATTAGGCAAAGCCCTCAATCAAATCTCCTGTTTTTAAAATATGTGGTTTCAACTAGAGAGAAAATAATGGTAATAACAATACCTAACTGCTAGCCAGCTACTGGAGGTTCACACATGCAATCCTAATAACTCAGGAGACAGAGATATGAGGACTGCAGTTCAAAGACAGCCAGATGGTCAATCAGACCCCTTTACTCCAATTTAACAGCAAAAAACTGAAGTTGTGATGCAAGTGGTAGAACTCCAGATTTGAACAAAGAAGCTGAGGAAATGAGATACTGAATTGAGCTCCAGTTCTAACATAAAGCACACACCAACAAATAACTAGTATGTTGCTGGCAATAATAGGAAAGGTACTACATTTAAATCTGTATTTCGTAGCTAAAATATAAATAAATTCATATATAGTTTAAATGAAATAATGAAAGTATTTGAAGAAAACACACATCGAGTTTTCTAACTACGGTGTCAGGGAGAAACTAAAAGCAAAACACAAAAATAAAAAGTAAGAAAACACCAATAAAATATTTGAAAAAATCATTTTTATATGTGTGGGGCACATGGGCAGCAAAGATGGCGCTGAGAGGGAGTGGGCAGAGCCCGAGTTGTTGACATTAAAATCTGATTGGATATCATGATCAGGTGAAGTGACATCAGTGTGTGAACAGTTCATGGACAGCAGGGAAAGTATAGAAAGCTTAGGTGCATGATAGGGTGACCTCTACAGTGATTGGTTAGTTCCTTTTCCTCCCCTTTTATGCCATGCAGTTTTTTTGCTTTAAAAATGCTTCCTGTGTGATAATAAATTCCTGCTTGACCTGACTCCCTGCTACATCTGACTGTCTCTGAGGCTAAGGGAGGCTGGGGAATGGGCAAGTGGCCCACTTACCTTTCCTCGGACCCCGTCTGTCTTCCGTGGGATGGATGAAGACCCAACAGATATGTTTATGTTTTATAAAAATTAATTTGCAATACATTTGATAATATGATAAACTTTTTAAAAGGTTTTAAAGCCTTTAGATACAAGTCTGCAGGCAACAAAATGAATACTACAACTTTTTTTAGTTGTTTTTCAAAACTCACTAAAATGAAATCTTTCTATTCTACAGTGGTGCCTCACATTTTTAATCATAGCATCTCAGAAGGCTGAGGATCTTAGTTCAAAGACAGCCCAAGCAAGAATGTCCTTAAGACTCTCATTTCTAATTATACACCAAAAAGTTACAAGTAGAGGTATCGCTCAAGTTGTAGAGGACAATAAGCTACAAAGCACCAGTAAGGCCCTGAGTTTCCTCCCCAATACTGGCACAAAAGACTAAATAAAACATATTTGCAATCAAATGAAATAAATTCATGTATTACTGAGAGTAATATAAATTGTCACAAATTTTCTAGAAGGCCCATTGAAAATATGTATACAAAGCAATAAATGCACAAATGTTCTTTAATCAGTTGGCCTTTTACTCGGTGTAGCAAACAATAAAATTAAGGCAGCTTGGTAAGATAAAGTAATATTTATCCCAACTGAAAAGTACTATTATAAGATATTAAAAGTTGCCACCAGTATTTCTCATTCTCAGTTCTTGCTTCCTACCTCAACATACAAGATAAATAAACTAATATTATTAAATAACCAATATTATCTACTGGTTAGCAAGAACTTATCCAGAGACTGAAGGAAAATAAACTCCTCCAATAGCTCACTCAAAAAGTTCACTTCATCTTCTACCACACAGTACATCTATTCACTTTCAATTCACCTATCGCCTTTATAAATATAATCCCTTTCCTGCTTCTAGTGACTAAAAATCCAAATAGTCATCTTCTTCATAAACACCCTCACTAAAGACATAACACAATTACATCCTTGGACTCACATGACTTAACCAAAAGAAAACTTCAAGTGAAGAGGTAGCACATTCCATTTGTGAATGGAATGTACAAATTAATCTATTCCATTACCATTTGCTCTATACCTGCTGCATGAAAGCAGGACACATTTTCTAGAGCTAGGTTTAGAACTCAGAAATCAAGACATAAGTTCAGGAATAAATATAACAAGCGCTTTGGAAAAACGAGGAGTGGAAAGGTATCAATTCGTTATCATGACAGTGATTGAGAATTGTATCCTCGCTTCCCTGCCTGAGTCTCACTGAAGATTATGTGAGTATGGAATTTGTTCTTTGCAAAGAACACAGAGTTCATTTTTAAGATTCCAGCCAGTAACATTTTCTGGATTATGATGGAGATAGGTAGCTTAGGTGCTACCTATCATCTGTACCTAGATACTGAATCCCCTTAGATAAAATCCTCTGTATTTATTCAACATTTTCAATGGCATGCTAATTTCTTTTATTGTTTCTTTGTTCATTTTTTTGTTTTTGATTGTAAAAATACTGAACAGAGGAGTTACAGTTACATGAATATGGTAATGAATAAATTTCATATCAAGCATTATTAGCTGCTATTTTTTTAATATCTTAAATTTCTTAATTATTTTATTCATGCCTTAAGAGGACTAGTATGGAAAAATAACATTTTTCCACCATGAGCTCATATTAACTCTAAAAGATACCAAAACTGCTTATAATTGTATATATTTCTCCAGACTCATTTTTCTGCTATAGCTCCAGGGATTGTATATCTTTATATGCCAATTAAATTTGGTATGCCAGACAGGAAATAACTGACCTGGGGTATGAGGTTGCCATACTTCTATTTCTCACTGTATATGTATAAACATGTGTATGTTTATACAGAAGCCAATTTCTTTTGGTTCTAATTTATATGAATTGGACTTTTGTCCAATTTCGTCCAAGTTTTCAGGTGTCAAGTAATTTTTTTTCTACTTTGAACACAGTGTGAATCACATGTCATACTCTCAACTTTTATGCAGAAAATTTTGCCAATTGTTATGTGGTATATATACCAGATTCCATCCATGCGGGAACCATATGGCAAAGGTGCTTTCTATCTATGCTACATTTCATTTTGTTAGTCACTGAAGAGTTAGTGACTGCATTTTAGGTACAATAGTACATTTTAGGTTCAATAGTAACAGTGGGGCAATAACAATGCCTTAGAGGATTACGACTATTAACATGTGATAGTTATACTGGCATAAATTTGTGTGCATATGACGTCACAAGCTTGATCACAATTTTATCACAGCTTTAGTGTTCAGACAAACATGAATGCTAGAGTTGTACCAAAAACTGCAGATGCTAATTTTACTGAATTCTGTTCAGGATGTGACACTGCTACTTGCTATTATAGCTACGGTAATCCAGAGGGCAGTGGATTACTTCACTTGTGAATCTAGTCATTTGGGCTGAAATCATTGACTATTTTTTGTTTTAATGCTCATTTTGATAATGCTGCTCCATAGCTATTTTCACCTCTTGGACCACCAAGACTTACTGTGAGTTAATCTATTTGTATTGACAAGCACCATATAAGGTACTATATTATTTTGTTTCTGATTATTTCTATTTATTCATTTACTTAAAAAGCTGCCAGAAAGAAAGTTTCCACTAAAGGTAAAAAGGGTGAAGACATATTTTTAAATTAAAAAATCCCATCAAAGCTCCTGAGTCTGTTTCCACCATCATCATTGCAGAATCAATGTTCTACAAGGGAGTATATTACCAAAATGGTGATGATGTTTCTGTGATTGATGATCAACATGGAAAGCTCTACTCTGCTCAGATCAGGGGTTTTATCTAGGACCAGTATTGAGAGAAAAGCCCAGCACTGACGTAGCTCATTCCCACTCCATCTAGCCCCACAGATCAGTTTGACCCTGTGTCTTATATCATATGGCCAGAGGAAGACCTTCCCAGGAAGATGGAATACTTGGAATTTGTTTGTCATGCACCGTCTGAGTATTTCAAGTCAAGGTCACTACCATTTCCCACTGTCTCCACCAGACCAGAAAAGGGCTATATATGGACTCATGTTGGACCTACTCCTGCAATAATGATTAGGAGACAGTTACCAATCACTTGTAGCTACAACTAAAACCGAGGCTGGGAAACTCAGTAATATATCCCTTACCCAGCATGCCTAAGACCCTGGCTTAAAAACAAACAAAAAACCCAAAAGTTGATTTTTCATTTTCTTATATTTATACAACTCTGAAGAAGATAACTTCTTCCACGAATTGCTTTTTTTGGTCACTCGTGGGGCTTGAACATGAGGCCTAGGTGCTGTCTCTGAGCTCTTTTTGCTCAAGGCTAGTGCTCTACCACTTTGAGCCACAGCTCCACTTCCAGTTTTCTAGTGGTGAATTGGAGTAAGAATCTCATGGACTTTCTTCCCTGGCCTGGCTTTGAACCATGATCCTCAGCTGCTAAGTAGCTAGGATTACAGGGAGCCACCAGAGCTCAGCCCATAAAATTCTTATATGGGAAACTAAAAAGTGTGTTCCCAATGACCTAGTAATTGTTAACAAATTCTGGCAAGTCTCACTTGGGGCAGATTCAGCTCAACCAGTCATGATGGAGGTTCTTTGATCAGGCAGGACCCCATTTCCCTGTTTTGGGGTGGATATGATCTGCCCTTGGAACAATTTCCAGCAAGTCTCTCTCCATCTTCTATATCTTCTCTATGAGGAGCCCTGGTTGGCCCTTTCAAGCTAGCATCCCGTCTTTGTGTCTACTATTTCCAGGCAGACATTTCTTTGTCAGTACATGGGCTTGAACCTCACACTTGGCATTGTACCACTTGATTCATACCTCAATAAGTCATGGCTTAGAGAAAACAAAATGTATTTGAAGGAGAATGTTAGCTTTCTGTTTGTGTATCTTCCCAGGCAAAGGTTGCAATTTCTGAGAGACCATTAGCAACATCTGTTTTTCTTCATAATTTACTTCCAGAAACTCAAAAAAGGGGTTATATTTTTATATAACTACAAAATATTCAGTTTTAGATTTCTGCTCAAAGGTTTAATCAAATACAATGTTGCCTTGCTCAACAATAAAAAAAAAGTAGTGTGGGCTTCCTTTAATGATTATTTCTAATTCAGATTAAAATAGGCCTGAAGAAAGCTGGAAATTCTGATAATTACTCTAATTCCCTTATAAATAAAATACTAAAGCTTTCTATACATGTTCCTAATAATTAAATGTACCTTACTTGTATGTAAAGTTCTTTTGAAATTTCATTCTATACAATGTTTTCTATATATGAAATACATATTTTATATCTATTATACTATTCTATTATTGAATTAGATGTGTACACCTATTATGTTTTTTATGACTTTATTCTATTTAAATTTCAATTTTATCAGTAAGGTTTTGTCTTCCTCACATCCTTACTACTGATCTTATGCCAGCTACTCTTCTTGTTCTTACTGTCCTCCACAGGTGCTCATAGGTACTATGTATAGTTGAAATCTCCTATGGTGTGATTTTACCTTATGGTCCTTATTCCTTGTCCCTTTGTGTTCTTTCCTTTGTATTTTAATACTTGGCAGCTTAGAAATTTTACTTGTGCCATCTTCCCTCCCCTCTTTGTGTGTTCTAGATGAAAGTGTACATCTGTGATTATTTGTGTCACTGTACGTTTTAATATTTGGCTCTCTACCTTAATATTTTGTGTTAATATACCTAATTGGCTGCTGTAAATGGTTATTTTCTGAATTATACATTTGTTAGGCCAATTTGAATATGATCATTATGCTAAATATTGTGAGCTTCTTCTAATTCTATAGAACTTTGCCACTGATTTCATAAACATTATGTGTCCATTTGTGTGATCACAAGGCTTCAACATCTGTGACAGCCTGTAAATACATATGGCCTGTTGCTCAATTACAGACTGAGTGCGAGTACCACAGCAATGATTTCTGCATGTCGTGCAGACAGTGAGGTACCTTACTCCATGAGGCATGTGTCGCCCTGAGGTTTGGGGCATGCTGCTATCCTTGGGCCACGGGGGCTAACCCGTCTCAACCAGGGATTAGGGAGGTTATTTGACCAGGCAGGACCCCATTTCCCAGTTTTGGGGTGGATATGTTCTGCCCTCAGAACGAATTCTGGCAAGTCTCACTCCCGGCTGATACAGCTCAATCAGCCATGATGCGGGATCTTTGACCAGGCAGGACCCCATTTCCCAGTTTGGGGGTGGATATGTTCTGCCCTCGGAACAATTTCCGGCAAGTCTCTCTCCATCTTGTGTATCTTCTCCTCTATGAGGAGCCCTGGCTGGCCCTTTCAAGCTAGCATCCCATCTTTGTGTCTACCATTTCCAGGCAGACACTTCTTTGTCAGTATATGAGCTTGAACTCACACTTGGCATTGTACCACTTGATTCATGCCTTTACTTTTAACATTTTGCTGGTAAATTGGAGATAAGAGTCTCTGGGATTTGTCTGCCCATGTTGGCTCCAAACCAAGATTCTCAGATCTCAGCCTCCTCAGTAGCTAGGATTACAAGCATGAGCCACCAGTTCCCAGCTTTTTAGCTAACCAGGTTTTGATCAATCTGGATACCAGCGAACTCTTCAGGACACAGCTCTATGTACTGGAGCAAAGGTACCATACATCATATGGTAATAAGTCTCTCACTCGTTTTTATCTTGATCAGCATGGGGCTTCATCTCAGGGCCTGGGCACTGTCCTTGAGCATTTTCACTCAAGGCTAGGGCTCTACCACATTGAGCCACAGCTCCACTTCCAGTTTTCAGGCAATTAATTACAGATATGTGTATAATGGTCTTTCTTGCCCTGGGCTGGCTTTGAACCTAGATCCTCAAATCTCATCAACTTGAGTTGCTAAGACTAGAAGCATGAGGCATCAGCACTCAGCATCCATATTGTTTAATAACTCAAAAGCTAGCCAAATATATTTTTCAAAAATATGTACTTTTTGATATATGTGGAAATTCTCTTCTGTGTAACCCTTCTGGAAGAAATTATTTTCTTGGTCCTTAATGACCTGGGGCCATAATCTTGTGCCATCATGGTATCTAATTTCAATTGAGCCAATTTCAATTTCAAGTGTTGCATAATGTAGAGTTCTGTTTGGAGGAAAAGATATACTCAGTGTTCTTACTGCATATTGTTATTTTGCTCCCCCTATGAAGTACTGTGACTTCTTTGCAGTTTTATATGTAGTAGTTTGTCTGGCTTTTGTTTCCTGGTTAGATATAGTGCCTCTATTGCCATAGTTTTGTCAGTCACTCTCTTTGGTATATCTCTGAAATATGATGACTATGTAACTACTAAAAATTTGCAAGTGGTATCTTGTCTGATTTTCATTCCCTCAATAATTCACATTCACTTTCTAAATTCCTCGATAACTTGCCTTTTTATGCTGCTAATATTGCCCTGTCTTGCTCATTATGATATTATCTATATATGATAAGATGAATTAGTTTTGGAAGAATACTATTGAATACGCTATTGTGAAATAGCTAGTGGGAGTAATATTTTTATCATATGGAAATTTAATTAACTATTAAGTATTACAAAGCAATTCCCAATTTTTTGACAATTGTTTAAACTTATTGTGCAATAAGATGGAATTCTAATTATACCAATCTATCCAGAACAAACCATGTGAGAAGCATTGATGGATCTTTCTACAATGTCAGTGTTAAGTATTACTTTGTAGCATTTTAAAAAAATTTTATGAATGAATTATTCTATATGAAGAAAGACACATGGTAGTTTACTGACTTGTTTAATTTCCTCCGCTCTACTGTTAATCTCTATCATCTATTAGTTTGCAAAACTGTTTTTAATGTGTTACACTTCCAGGTATTTATTTTTTCAAGGGCTCCCATAATCTATATATAAATTATTTCACAGGAGTAGGAAATGTGATAGGTACTATATTTTTGCTAATCTACATTAAACAATTTTACATATTTTATTGGCCATCTTTTTTAATACTATTAGTACAAATTTAATGTTGAGAATATTTCTACCTTCGATGATATTGGGTCACTATTACAGCAAGTTTTTTTTTGCTATGATTCTGGTGTCTGCAGTTATTTTGACACCAAATTTTCCTATTTTTGTTGGACTATGGATTTTCTTAGTGGTACTATGGCTTTTTATCAGGGATACTGTACACTAAAAATATGTGTGTGCTTATTTTTTCTTCTGAATTTCTATTGCTAATTATATGTCAGGCCTATTATTCACTGATATTATGAAGCTATTTCTGATCTGTATCTCATTTAGCTTTTGAAATTTTTTTCATGTTTCTATAGCTCTCATTTTGCATATTTCTTTGTTGGTTACTCTAAGAAAGGAACTTTTTCTCTGAAAATTATCCTTATTTTCCTGAATTTGATTTCACATGTAGTTATTTAAGGTCCAGTTTGCCTTGGTTTTAGGTTGTGCCTCATAGTGTTTTCTCTGTTGAGACTTAGTAGTAAATATGAAGAGTATAGGACCCTGATTTGCGTGTAAGTTTCTCCTAATTATGATCTTGTGTTGTGTAGAGAGTTGTGATAATAATTTAAAGGCTTGTAATATATCATAAATCATCTGGCATGTCCAATTGTTTTAAATTTTTTTGAACAGTTGAATTAATTCTACATGCATAGAATTCTGAGTTCAGCAATCTATTCTGGGCAAATGATGTTAGAAACATCAATGGCTCTTTCCACAATGTCAGAACCTATCAGGTAACAAACATATTCAAAAGCTGTAGCAGGGGCTGGGAAGGTGGTTCAGTTGTAGAGTGCTTGCCTTGCATGCATGAGGCCCTGGGTTTGATTCCACAGTACCACAGAAAATGCTGGAAGTGGGGCTGGGAAGGTGGCTCAGTGGTAGAGCACTTGCCTTGCATGTCTGAGGCCCTGGGTTCAATTCCTCACCACCACATAAGCAAAAAGAAAAAAGCCGGAAGTGGCGCTGTGGCTCAAGTGGTAGACCGCTAGCCTTGAGCTAAAGAACTGAGGGACAGTGCCCAGGCCCAGAGTTCAGGCCCCACGACTGGACCCAAAAATAAAAATGCTGGAAGTGGCATTGTGGTTCAAGTGGTAGAGTGCTAGCCTTGAGTTGAAGAGCTGAGGGACAGTGCTCAGACCTGAGTTCAGGCCCCACGACTGACAAAAAAAAGCTTACATCCATTAACTTTGGAATAACTTAAATTTCTAAGCATGACTGAGGTTACATGATAGCCAAGATATTGCCAATACAAAGCTCTTATTTCCCCAACCTTAATTGCTAATATTAGCTCTCAGATCACACAGTAAAATTCACCTTTATATGGTCACTGCTATAATTTTAGCAAACTGTTATATTGTTCTTACATAATTCTTAAAAATATAATTTTCCTCTTTATCTCCCTGTCCCATCCTTCATATGAAAGAATTCAAGATTGTCTTTAAAACTCCCATAAAACTCCTTATTTTACTGAACTTGGACGTAAAAGAACACTTGGTACAACAAGGAATTAAACTGTAAAGATTGTTTAGCCTTCATATCACAAAATAAGGTCACTGATCAAAATTACACATAAATAAACATGTTAATAATGAACTTTGTTGTACAAATATGTGAGGATTGAAATTAATGTGAAATGATCAATAAAATTTTAAAACCTTCACAAAAGTAAAAAGGATATTCTATTTTAAAAATGTCCTTTAACTCCCAACCCACTAAACTCTGCTTGAGGACAGCCCATGGGTCCACATTTTGCCTGGAAAATATTAGTAAACACTTATTTCTTTATTTATGAAACCCAGATCTCATTACTAGTACATTTTTATTGAGTTAGGGGGACTGAATTTCAGAGTTTCAAAACTCTTAACATATGAGTATGTGATTAACCATTTATATTCATTGTAATACACTACCCCAAAATTTTTGCTCCCAAAATCTGTTGGCCATTTCACATCCCAAACTGTATTTCATCCACACTTTCAAACCTTCCCAGAATCTCATCAATTTGGTTATTGTTAAAATTAACACCAAGGTCTTTAGCATAGTCTTATAGTATCCAGATCTGCCTGACTATCAATACAGTAGGCTGTAAGTGTTTGTTCAGGTGGAAAAAGGAAACTATTGTTTAAGATGATGTTAAAATACAATTTCTAATAGTGTCCCTTTTACATATGAAACAAATGAGTTTTTACTATCTACATTTCTATCTGTAGTCTGATTTGTTTAGATTCCAACAGATTTACCCACTAAGTTTGGCTGGCAGCATTATAAAGGTGACTCTAGCTAACCACTCAAAACTATTTAAAATACCTTCTGCAAAACAATTCCAAAGATTTCTGAAGCACATCATCAGTTAGACCTGTAGCAACAACCCCACTTTTGCTACCAATTTTCCATATTAACTACTTGTCTCTTCACTGTGACCAAATGCATCATACAATCACTTAAGATGAAAAAATATTATATTGGTTCCTAGTTTTGGAGATGTTAATTAAATCAACCAGGGAAATAAATGGTAAATTAAAGGATTTCACATCACAGTGGCCAGGAATCACAGAAAAGGGAACAAAGAAATTGGGTCAGGCAAGATATACCTTAAGAAGATATCCCTTGGTGAATTGCTTCTTCTAATTATGACACAATACCAAAAATTTTGAGAGAAGGAAAAACATTTGCTAGGCAAATAAAGAAAAAAAAGAAGCAAATATAACATGAAACACTGGGAGAGTTAAGATTTCCAGAGCATAAAATAAAACCTTTTGCTGAGGATTGGCCATAATATCCCTTAAAGCCTGAAAAAAAAATTAAAACAAGACCCCATCAGAAGAAAGGTCCTGGCAGCACTGGCCTTCTTGCCTTGAAAAATAATCACTTCTTAAAGGCCATGGCTTAAGTTAAAATATACTTCCCTTCCAACCCTGAGGAAACAAAGTTTGAATGAGCACAAAAATGAGATTTGAGTATACCACATATTCTCTTTACAAGATCTTATGCAGATTAAGGCGCACCTAGAGAATGCTCAAAGATCAATTTAATATGCTAATATAAAGCTCAGTTCTCTATCAAGTCAGTCCTTTTAATAATATTCTATTCATGGTTAACAGCATTTGTTTAAAAGTTCTATTCGTTTTTAGGATTTCTCTCATAGGTACATATGACCTTTTTCCAGATGATCTACAATGATGTCTAGCTCTTTTCTGATCCTTTATGGTGTAAAATATAGTTTCTTGTCCTTTGTCCTTTTGGCACAGGACATGTGGTTTCTCTCATCCACCTTATGGTACTAGCCTGTCAATCAAAAATCAAAAATTGACTTAAGATCTTTTCCTAGAGAGGTTTTTGATAGTTAAGTCTCCAGTGGATCCTCTTTTTTTAAGAAATTAACTATGTTTTCTTGCTCTAACTCTGGACAAACTTTGTGGTCACTCCATCTTTGTGCTGCTAGTTAAAGCACAAACAAATCTGTCTAATCTTGTTCTTCAAAAGGCATTTTCTCTCTAATTTTAGAGAGACCCTTATCTTGATTCCATTCTCAGACAATTTTTAAATAGCAATTATTTTATGATTAAAAGTTTTTATAATAATATCCTAAACTAATATTTACACATATTTATTTTTGTGTATTCATCAATCAAGCAGTGTGCAAAGGCTTTGTCACTAGAAATTAATAGAAAACAAATATTTTGACCGTTTTTCATTTTTGAGCCCAATACTTATGCATAACTCAAGTACACATGTATGTAACCATTTTTAAATGGCTTATTTTTAATACATAATGCTATTAGAAGAGTTGGACATCATATCTCACTCAGGTTTAATCAAAATACAGTCTTTCAGAAACTAATTATGGGGAGGTAGGGGATAAAGGGTACAATTTTAAACTCAAGTGTCAAACAAGGTTTTGAGATTTGGTTTTTTGATAGCATATAGATTTTAACAATAACTTTTGCATTAAAAATACCAATATAAGATTACTTTTCTTTCTAGATACAGAGCTTTTTATTTTCTTTAAAAACAATATAGTATTTAATTCAAAGGTTGTTTCAAAGATATTTTAAACTACTAACATGACAATGACAGTGAGGAATACATATAGAGGATATGCTTCTAAAAGGACTGATAATTTTGTATAAGAAAAAACACTTTAAAAGAGACAAATTTATCTTAACTGTTTATCTAACAAAATTAAAACATACATCCAAATGTTAATAATAGAAGGTCTGATAATAATAGATAATAAGAAGGTCTGAGTATGTTTCCAAGTAGAGATTAGATAGAACTTACAAAATTTTTGCAAGTGATTAGTTGTAATTTAAATGATTATGTATAAGTCAAGGTTAATATATTGAAGCTAAACTAGCCACCAATTCTTGTCTATAATGGTGGTACTGTCTTAAGAATATTGTAAAACTGACAGAAAATATTACTTATCAAAGTAATTCCCTGTGTACTATTAACTAGTGTGTCAAGCTATTGAACACCTGAAAAACTGTCTTAGGTAAAATTCAATCAAGTGTCTATCTTTTAGTGGTCAGCTTACAACTAAGTATATAAAACTATAATGTTAATTGTTGCTGTCTGTATATTTCAGTTCTCTAAGTAGGAAATTTTTGTAGGATACAAAACTGACAAAGACAGGATACCAAGCAGATACCCTCTAAATTATACCACACAAATCAAACTTTTGTGCATGTATCCCTAATTGTACTCAAAAAATTTACTGGCAACTAAAATGATGTCAATCAGAATGAATATTCTAAAATACTATATACAATGGAAACAATTAAACTGTATTCTTTTAAATTTTAGCCATGGCTACTCTTGTATCTTTTGCTATTGCAGATTAAGTCTTATTCATATTTGCAATCAGGACTACATAGGGATGTTTCTTACAAGGAATTATTTGTCAAAATTAGCTTTTCAAACTTAATGGATTCAAGGTAATCTTGGCTTGGAAGTTAATTCTATTGACTCACTGTTACTGAAATTTGACCAAGTTTCTTGACACAGACTCCTTCATAATTGACCTGTGTGAATCCTTGCTTCAACAATGGATTATACTAACTGGAATACCTCATCAAAACAATGAACAAGAATACTAACTGGGACAGTACCTCAGAAACAAAAAGGACCAGTTATAATAAAACTTGTCCTGGTATATACCGACCACACAGAGTCAGCTGAAAACATAACTGTTCAGGTAAGAAGGGATGCTCTAAGATTTTACATGGAGTCACTTGTAATAGCCCTTTCAGAGTTAACTAATGTTGATTGGTCAAGAACAAGAATTCATAAGCACTGCCGCCTGATCTGGATGCTTATCTATGCTCCCAGGAGAGGGAACTTGTGCTCTTGCCTTTCTGTTACTTACTATTTCTACAGCTCCAGGAAAAACCCAGATTCTCCTTGCCCTATATATGCTTTCAACTTGAAATAACATCAAGCCTCTAGTAAGAAAAAAGAATTTTTTTCCTTTGGCTCTATCCCACAATGTGTTGCTAGAATAGCCAATGACTTATTCCAAACCATTATAAATCTACAGGAACAGATTGACTCCCTAGCAGCTGTGATTTCACAAAACAAAGAAGTTTTTAAATATAGAAAGGGGAACCTAGGGGAAAGGCTTGGGATGTCAGAACCGATGGAGTTCAAACCAATAAACACAATAATTCACAAGGCCTGTCAAATAAGCTACATAAGGATGGCTCTCAGTGGAGCTTCCTGGTACAGGTTGTCTTCAATACTACCTTTCCTGACACCCTCCCTTTATTCAGTAATTCTGACAACAGTTGGCACCTCTATTACCTATCTGATTGTTAAATTTGATTCTTCTAGATCAGAAGTCCATCAAGTGGCAAATTGTCATAAAAAAGAAGCTTCATAGAAACTGTCCTTTGCAATTTTACTGTAGTCCATAGGAACAGCACATACACTACATGCTATATGCCTAAAAGACCCTTCTTCCTGGAAGGTCCCAGAGTGCCTTACTCCACTCTGCCCTCACAACAGAAAGTAGCCTGGAACAGTCATTGCCCCTATTCCTTAAGAACAAGTTAAGTTTTCCATCAGAGAGGGAGGATTAGCGACAAAGGGAAACAGGAATTTAAGGATAAAAGGTGAAAAGTGTAACATAGTGGCAGATAATGCATCCCGTTAGGGTACTTCTTATTCCCATAGAATCTTAGGCTTCTGATCTAGAAGCTATAATACTATAATACTATGAGCTCCTGCTTAAGTGCTTCTCATAACGCCCTGGGTGAACAGTCAACCAGTGACAAAGTAGGGACAGGCTATCTACAAGCCTTCAACAAATCTGTACAAAGCTAGGAAGAGGGCGCCACTGGACTCCTCTGAGTCCCCTCTTTGGATGAAAAGGCTCACTATTTTCCATTCATACATTTCCGTTCATTTTCAAATAAATTTACTCAGTTTATCTCAATTCTATAATATGTGGAAGGGAATAATCTGTTCTCTTAGACAACATCTCATAATAATGCTACCAGATAGGAACCTATCTCTGGTAGACATTTTGTAGTAAAACTATAACACTATGTTTAAAGCTAGTGAACTGAATCCACAGCTCCGAATTTGTTACTTTTATTGTCTTCTCTTGAATGCTTACTCCAATATAGTAACATTTTCTATTACATGATTAAATCTTGTTTCTTCATTATAAATCTTCTAACCTTTCCAACAATGCATTCTACCTTTTTCTAAATCACAAGGGCCTTTCATTTACCCTCATATTCCAATTTTTATAGGTATCTATGGAAGGATGTTGAACCTCAATCATAGGTTATGTATGTGTGTGTATCTTCTTGGTTTGCTATCTTTTGTGTTGCCTAGCATTTATTCCTATTTTCCTCCCCATGTGAAGTTATTTATTTGTAATTTTATATGTAGATGTTGATATATTAAAATAAAGAATGTGATCTGTCTGGTAAGTAATTCTATATTTTTGTTGACTAGTGTCAATCATTTGACCACTTAAAAAATTGAGGATAAATTAAATCAAGACTCATTTAAGTTTCTATTTCAAGGTCTTTTAAATGTTCATTATATAAGTATGTAAAACTATAATGCTAATTGTGGCTGTCCATATATTTCTGTTCTGCAAAAGCCTTCTAAGATACAATGCTGAAGACAGTACACCAAGCTGGTACTCCCTAATTTAATGATACTACACCAAGCAAACATGTGCCCATGCATTCCTAATTGTAATGACATAAGCTTAGCAGCACCTACAGTGATGTCAGTCTTAATATACTAAAATGCTGTATGCAATAGAAATAACTTGATTAGTCTGTTGCTGCTTTCAAATTTTAACCTTGGTTACTCAAGTTATTTCCCATAGAAGATTTAATCCTCTGATGCATTTTCAGTCAGTACCACAGAGGGATGGCTCTTCCTGTAATAGCAAAAGAAGGGCTACATGACAGGGAGCAAGTCTCCCTTTTTGCTACTTTTGTGCAAGCACAGTCCATAGAGGGCTTCACCTACAACCGTACTAACTATTCACTATGCGCCCCACAATAATCAACATACCTGTTTCAACCCTAATTACCAACCTCAAGAATAATGGTTAAATATCCATAGTTTTTTTAGTGACCCAAACAAGCTTGGGTATAATATCTAAAAACATTGCTGTTTGGGACTTCTCACATGCCTAACCTGAGGAATGACCTATAAGCTAAATGATACTATATGTATGAAGAGCATACTAGTTCTTAGCTTAGCTGTGCATACTATGAAGGTATCTTCTGCCCATACTAAAATGATAGGAAATGGACAAAATAGCAGGGTAAACAAAACTACTGCCCTTCACAAGAAAAAGAAGGAACTTCTGACTGCACACTAAGCACCTGAAAATTTCACCCAAGCAGGGGACAGGAAACTCAATCGGCATTCAAACTCATTTTTTTAAGGAAGGGTGGGGGTACAGACCTAATGTGAGGAGTCTGCAGCTCAGGTCTGTAATCACAGCTTCTCATAAGGCTGAGATCCTCAGATCTCAAGTCAAAGCCAATGTGGGCTTTGAGAGTCCTTGAGACTCATCTTCAATTAACCGCCCAAAAAAATTCTGGCAATAGAACTGTGGCTCAAAAGGTAGAGTGCTAGTCCCTGAGTTCCAGCCTCAGGACCAGCACACACAGACACACAGACACACACAGACACACAGACATACACACACACACACACACACACACACACACACACACACACGTAAAGGTACAATGATCTTACTATATTACAAACTTCTCACTATATTACAAACTTCTCACAATCACCCATGTGAATTCCTAATACAAAATCTTTCTGTCATTATATGAAAAATTGTATAAAGGCTAAAGACCTGTTCTTCTAACTGGCTAAGTCTGTAACCAGACTGAAGGTCACTATATGCTATTTTTGTGGGGATAACAACCTGGGAGACTATTGGCCATGGACAGAGAAAGAGCTGGATCATAGCACTCCTTTAATAATCACTTGCCCCAACCAGGAAAAAGTGTCTGATTTAAAAACTTCAATTATCAGAAATTATTGTACCTCTTCTGCAAAAGGCCAGTTCACTAATTCAGTGGGAGATTTAACTTGTATAAGACAAAAGTTTTATAACACTGCCCAAAAGACTCAATTATGGAGAATTCCAAATCACACAGGAAACCCCAATCTCACCCTCTAGTCAATTTCCCCAACCTCCAGGTAGCACCCAGGTGAGCACACAAGGGATGCACTCTTACATAGTATTACTCAGCAGCTGATTTCTTGCATACTATTCACAATCAGGCTGTCCTTCTACTTGATTTCCTCAGACAGTGTAAAAAGTTGGAAGTTCTCATATATAAACAAAGAGTAAAAGAACGAAAGTGGGGTTCCCATAAAATTAAAAACAAAATATAATGAGCAAGTCATTCAGTATTATGGTTCTGCCTCTTGGGCAGAACAGTCGTGGGACTATTATGCCCTGATTTGTATGCTGAATCACATTATTTGGTTCCACATGGAAATTTTGATTATAACTACAAGCCCATAACACATAGGCAAAAAAATAGCAAACAAAGCAGGCAAGGTGGTATACCAAAACCCCTTAGCATTAAACTATTTACTTGCCTCTAAGGAGGTGTAGGTAAGAAATTCAACTGAAGTTAACTATTATTTACAAATTAATAATAAGGTAAAGGTTAAAAAAATCACAGACAGGATGACAAAGACTGCCCATGAATATATCCCAATTCAGAATGTATGAAATCCAAATTATCTGCATGGAGGGTAGTTCTCTGCCTTGGGTAGATTAAATAACCTGATACAGGCAATGATCCTTGTCTTGGGAGCAGGTATATTATTACCCTGCTCAGTTCTCTTGATAGTGTGATCTATCAAAAACCATTATGAAGGTCATTATAAAAAGACAATAACCCATATAATGAAGCTACAAAAATACAAGCGTCTAAATCAGGATGATGATCTTTGATACTGGTTAGGTGGAGGCACGAAGAAAGAAATGTAATAGGGTAGAGAAAGTCTAAGGGACAGGGAACAAGTTTTACCTTGTCAAGACTAGCCACTATTATAAATTGTCTTTTGTCCTGCTAGAGCTACCCACCACTTAACACCGCCAACTCACTCTTTCAGGACTTATTTGCTGCATTTGTATGTTCGAAATTTTCCATTGCTAGCCATTCTGTTCTTTGATAATCACAATAGATAATGCTGTCTTTCTTCAGTAACTGGCTTACAAAGGCATTTAATTAAGCCAAGTATCCTTTGTTCCAAGCCTCAGCATTTGGATACAAGTCAGCTTGGGCCTCTGGCACACCAATAAACTTGCTTCTAGAAAAGCCCTGGTGTCCTATTTCTCTGTTTGGGTTTCCCACAACATCACAAGTACTTGTCAAAACTTAACTTTTTTAACTTAAAGTGTATTAGGTCAGATCTGCTTGGATGCTATTTCTATTGATATCTCCTTTGCTTAAATTTGATGAAAATAAATTTTTGGCAAACTCTCTCTCTCATTTGACTTGTCAGTCTCTCACATCCAACATGGGATCACATCAGCTGGGATATTTTATCTCAGCAATATAAAAAACACTAACTGGAACATTACACCAGCAAGAAGGACAGATATACTAAGACAAAGTTTATCTTATTTTAGACAGAATGGGGAAAAAATGCTCAAATGGACGCTGTTAATTTCCAAATGGAGTCAAGCTTACTTGCCTCTTTGAAACTACTAAACTCAAGAGGTTAAAAAAAAAGTTCCAGGCACTGGCTTGTCCTTGCTCTTTAATAAAATGCATGCTAGCTGAGAGCTTGTGGCTCACACCTGTAATCCTAGCTACTCAGGAGGCTGAGATCTGAGGATTGCAGTTCAAAGCCAGCCGGGACAGGAATATCTGTGAGGCTCTTTCTCTAAGAAACCACCAGAAAACCGGAAGTGCCACTGTGGCTCACATGGTAGAATGCTTGCTTTGAGCTGAAGAGTTTCAAGCTCCATGACCAAAAAAACAACTCACTAAGCATTATTACCTGATGCTAAAGCCTGTCAACCCCCCAACTGAATGGAAATACACACTTTTACATTTATGTCACCTCCTATTTCCTTTTTTTTTGTAGTTTGTGGGCCCTGAACTCTAGGCCTGGGCACTGTCCCTCAGCATTTCAGCTCAAGGCTAGTGCCCTACCACTTGAGCCACAGTGCCACTTCTGGCTTCATGCATGCAAGGTAAGCATTCTACCACAGAGCCACCTTCCCAACCCCTCATCTCCTATTTCTAAAGCTAGGTTTCAGTACAAACCTAGATATCTCTTCCCATGTATGGGCATGTGCACTATTTTAGAAGAAGGATATCTAATTTGAAATACATTGGGCAAAGTACAGAATCATAGACCAAATGTTTCTAAACCTATAAGAACAGACTGACTCCCTAATAACTGTGATTTCACAAAATAGAATACCTTTAATATATTCAATGGGAAAAGGCTTATTCCATGCTAAAGGAACACTTTTGTTAAAGAGTAACAGATTGTTACAGGTCTAATCTAATATACTAATTCAAGAGGCATCTCAAATTAGAGAGTAAACTATTTTGGATGGCATTTTTGAGATCATACCTGATTCTGATTCTCTCCATTGCTGTCTTCCCCCTAGGATCCCTATTTAGTATAAAAATTCTGCTATGATTTGGTCCCTATATTCTTTACCTACTTCTTGGGTTTGTTTCATCTAGATTGGAGTCCACGAACCTACAAGTGGCCATTAAAATAGTTTAATATAAACTTGTCTATCAGTTTTACTGTGGTCCATTTGAACAGCACACAAACCACATGCTGTCTGCCTAAAAGACACTTCCTGGAAGATCCTAGACTACCTTAACCCCTCTGACATCTTTCAGCAGAAAGGCATTGTCCCTGTTTCCTAATGACACTTATGGGTTCCCATCAAAGAAGGACTGAGATAGGTAAGGATAGAGAGTAAGGGCCATAACATAGTTACAGATACCATGTGTCCCAGCATGGAGTTTTATCAGCTCCTGATAAAATACTTATTCCCATAAAATCTGTGAGTTACTGCTCAAATGCTGTGTTCTCACTAAACTAGTGCAGAGACAAAAAGCACATGTATAAGCCATTAACCAATCTACCCAAATACAGAGAATGGAGAAAAGGAAGGAGCTCAATATTATAAAAACCACCCTCTGCCAAAAGAAAACAATATATATCCTAAAAAATTAACAAAAGTGAGGAAGCAATGGGTTGAAAAAGGTGGCACTATATTCACAAACTGCTTTGCTGATTGACAACTTTTTGTACAACTATTTAGGACACAACAAAAATTTTTTAAAAAGAATCCAATTAAGAAAAGTGAAGGATGGGGTGGGTAGGGGAGCAATGGATGCGAATGTTGCAAGGGATAGCTGCGGAAGATATATTATATCCATTAACTGCTTTGTTAAATGGCAAGTCCTTTGTACAATTACTTAAAGATAATAAAAGGAAAAAGTAGAAAAAAAAGTCCTCTGAGAGCACGTTACTGCAATCTCCCCTCTACAGACAGATAATCTCCTTATTTTCATTTCATGCATTCATCATACTTTCATTTCCTTGCATTTTTAAATAAACTTACTCTGTTTTTTAAAATTATGTCTTGCCTTTTAATTCTTTAATAGGTGGAGAAAACAAATCCATTCCCCTATACAGCATCAGTTTCTGCAACTCCCAAAATACACTACCGGATGGGTACCGAAGGCTGTGTTGATGGTTTCATACTTATAACACATTGTTTATAGCCAGTAAACTGAATACACACCTCCTCCAAACTTGCGTTTTCTCTCTTGACATTCTTCAATTTATTTTACTCTTATATTACAATCTTTTATTATATGATAAAACATGTCTCTTTTCTCAGTCAATATCTTATCTAACCTCAACAATAAAAATCCAGACTTTTATCTTTCTTTTAAATTTTCTTTGACTCTCATAGTCATGTAGGTTTCAACTGAAGGAAAAGCTTCCTAAAGTCAGTCTATGTAACACTAATATTGAGGGTGAAATATGAAATATAAAAATTTTTGAAATCAATTAAGGAAAAAATAGGAGTTTCCTTAAAACAAGAGGAGGTACAGAAATTTAGCAGGAAGTTCAGTTTAAGCCAAGATTCCATACAAAGGACAAACAGAGTCTAGTAGACATCACATATTGAATTTTATGCTTCCAAACAGTGGAGAATAAAACCATCCAAGTAAAAATCTTTACACAAACAGATACTGACAAGGTTAGAGTTCTGCTGCACCTGCATAAATCCAGGTGTGTTGTGTTCTTGTTGTTTTTTAGGGGGTCAGGTCTTGGGGCCTGAATTCTGGGCCTGGGCACTCTCAGCTCTTCAGCTCAAGGCCGGCACTCTACCACTTGAGACACAGCACCATTTCCGGCTTTTTTCCCCCTGCTTACATGGTGCTGAGGAATCAAACCCAGGGCCTCATGCATGCATGAGCCACCTTCCCAGCCCAAGTGTATTTTTTTTCTTTTAAATCTCCTGGTGTGTCCCACACATCTTCCACATTTGACAAAGCAAACAAAAATAGCAAAACAGCATTTGGAGGTATAAGAAAATCCATGGCACAGATAGTAACAGCCATTCACTGGGAACAACAGAAGAACAATACACAAAGGAACTCTATACTGTACCCAAGGAGAATCTCCATGCTACAACAATAATTGTACCACCAGATATATCCAAGAAAAGAAGCCATGCCAATAATCAAGGCAAGTGAATCACACTCCCCTACCCAACCCGCAGCATTCACCAAGAGCTACAGAGTCAGAGACAGGGCTGCTAAAAATTCACAGAACACAAAACTGCACTGACTTAGTGGGTTCCAGAAGTTATCACTGCCAAATATTTATAACCCAGTTTCCCACATAACATACCACACATGCAGTGCAACTGGTCAAATCAAGAAGACAGTATAAGATTTTGGTAGATGCCTATATGCACAGGCCTGCAGGGCAGAGGTGGCAGATTATTGGGTGAGCCTCTTTTTGTGGGGAGGAGAGGGGGTCCAGTTCTGGGCCTGAACTCTGTGCCTAGGTGCTGTCCCTCAGCTCTTCAGCTCAAGGCTAGCGCTCTACCACTTGAGCCACAGCACCACTTCCGGCTTTTTTTCTTTTTGCTTATGTGGTGCTGAGGAATTGAACCCAGGGCCTCATGCATGCAAGGCAAGCTCTCTACCACTGAGCCACCTTCCCAGCCCTAGGGTGAGCCTCTTGTAGCCTAGGGCTGACTGGAAACAAAAAAGCACCAGTAGTTTTTCCAGCACACAGACAGCAACTTTAGAGGTTTCTTGTAATTCACTTCATCCTAGAGCACTGCAAAGTTATACATAAAATCCTGAGAGTGATGTTTCATAAGCAACACAGCACTTCCTCCTTCACTGAAGGTATTGCATTAATTCAAGCTAGGTAACAGAGGATTTTGTTTTTTTTTTTTTGGGGGGGGGTCCGGTCCTGGGGCCTGAACTCTGGGCCTGGGCGCTGTCCCTCAGCTCTTCAGCTCAAGGCTAGCGCTCTACAACTTGAGCCACAGCGCCACTTCTGGCTTTTTTCTTTTTGCTTATGTGGTGCTGAGGAATTGAACCCAGGGCCTCATGCATGCAAGGCAAGCACTTTACCACTGAGCCACCTTCCCAGCCCACTGAGAGGATTTTGTGACTGGGAGTGAAGATCATCTTATAAAGAGAAGTTAATGGAAAACAAATTATACCCTAACCTGAACGAAGACAGAATATGAAAACTTTGGGGATTTTTTTTGTTTGCACTGGTCATAGGGCTTGAACTCTCGGCCTGGGTGCTGTCTTGGGCTCCTTTTGCTCAAAGCTAGTGCTCTACCACTTGAGCCACAGTGCCACTTCCATTTTTTTCTGTAATTAATTAGAGATAGAGTTTCATGGATTTTTTTTGCCGGGAATGGCTTTGAACTGTGATCCTCAGATCTCAACCTCCTAAGTAGCTAGGATTATAGATATGACCCACTGGCATGCAATGGCACTTTTTGTCTTTAGTATATTGTGTCTATCAGGGTTTTGGGTTGACATGGTTCAAGTTCTTCTTTTTAAAATTTTGTTCTTTTAAATATTCGGGTTGTTTGCAAGATATTTGCTATATTCCTATTTCTTCTTATTCCTTTCTTTTATAATTGTTTTTCTGTTTTTGGATCCTGACTTCTTTTTTTGGAAACCAATCCCACTTCACAGTTCCTTATCCTAGAACCCTCCTCTTTCACACATATATCTAATGCCTGATATCACCACTTCTCTCTCAAGTGAACTATATACCTACATGAAACATATTCGGATCCATATGACACCATTATACTCATTCCATGTTTCTTTCATCATACTATTTACCTGAAATAGTTTAAATCTAACACTTTCATTATCATATAAAAACCCAGCTCCACTACCTACAATAAGACTGGGTGTACACATAAACCTATCAAAGGTCTTACTCTACCCTAAGTATTTAACTCAATTTTTGCCAATATATGAAAGATATTCCCCATATGCAGTGGTGGGAAATATTGTACAAACCACTGAACACCTAGTTCACTGACAATACTGAGACAGCCTCTAAAAGCCCTTAATATGACCATTATAAGATGATGTTAAGGGAAATGAACCCCAAGATAGGGGCACAAGTGGTTTTTTTCTTGCTTGCTATTGTTTTTAACATATTTATAATGTACTATATGATTTTTTTTCCTTTGGTATGTTCTTCCCCATGGTACAAACCCTGTTTTCACTGTATTTGTTTCCAGTGCCTGGCATCTTGTATATACATTTTTCTAATTTGGGGAGGGGAAGGAAATAATAAAATGCTGAAATAAGGACACAGGTCGACGCATTGTAACTATGAGATGTACATGGCATATGTTGAAAACAAACTTTACAACTTCGGTGGGGTAGGGGTTGGACAGGGAAGCAGGGAGGGAGGAGTTGAGGAGGTGGGAGGGAAGGGATGGCAGGGGGAAAACAAAGGAGGAGGTAACAATGATCGATAGGAAAAAATGTACTCATTACCTTACTTATGTGACTGAAAGCCCTCTGTACAATCTTTTTACAATTAAAAAAAACATTTTAAAAAGACCTAACAAAGAAATATGAGAAAGCTGGAAATACAGAGAGAAATGAAGAATTCCAGTGAGAAAGCTGATAAACTGATAAACTACTAAAGGAAATCCAAGTGATTACAAAGAAGTGAGTTCAAAGGGAATGGGGCCATGCAGCTAAAATAAATTTTAAAAAGCCACAGCTAAACTAAGTTAAGAAGTCATTATGGAATATTAAACATAATCCTGAAAAATGATCAAACTGAAGACAGAGGAAAAAATGTAGAATATTTCACCAGCAGAACAGATGATTTTAAAGACCAAACTTCTGCACTTGACTATAGAGTAGATATAAAAAAGAGAGATAGTAAGCACACACACACACACACACACACACACACACACACACACACACACACACCCAGGAATTGGAAAAAAAAGAAAGACTTCAAGAACTTTAGGACTCAATTCGAAGACCAATCTTAAGGAAAGAGAAGAATAGATAGATAAAGGCATAGTAAATATACTTTTAAGTTTCTTCTCAAACAATGAGAAATAGAAGCTCATGAAGTCCAAGAAAATTTTCAAACACCCAGAAGACCAAATCAAAAAAATACTTTAAGCACAGATAAGGAATACTCAAATACATACTAGTAACTAGAATATGAGCACAATTTTTTTTGTTGTTTTATGCTGTTTGTAGGTGATATATTTTTTGTTCTTTATGCTGCTTGGCCTATTACAGCGTTTACCTGTCTCTTTTCTATGTTGCTATTTTTTTTTTTTGCTTTTCACACCTTCTATTGCCTTGAGCATTAGTACAACACGGCCCGAATTTATCTGTGTGCACAAACATTACTTTCTTTCCACTGTTTGTTGATTATAATTAACATCTCACCATCCAAGATAAACACAAATTCAGAGTGAAAGGGCAGACAAAGACCTTTGAAGCTAACTCATCCTGTAAAAAGGCAGGAGTAATCATACTTTTTATTTTGTCAGTCGTGGGGACTGAACTCTGGGCCTGGGCACTGTCCCTCAGCTCTTCAGCTCAAGGCTAGTGCTCTACCACATGAATCGTAGCACCACTTCTGGCTTTTTTCTGCTTATGTGGTGCTAAAGAATCGAACTCAGGGCCTCATGCATTCAAGGCAAGCACTCTACCACTGAGCCAACTTCCCAGCTCCTTATATTTACTTTTGATTTAAAAAAAACCTGTTGCAGCACAATATCAGTAAGTTGCCTCATATTAGTAAATGGAATGATCCATGAAGAAGTAATTTTAGTGGTCTACATATATGCATGTAACAGTGGCACACCCAAATGCATTAAACACTCACTCATGGACTTACCACATAATAAAGAGAATTTCATGCTGTACTCTTTATAAAAGATGCATTAACCAAATAAAACTTAAGCAAGGAAATCTCAGAATTAAATGTTAGTATAACATTTAATATATCAAACATTTCTTTAACTCCCCAATACATATTGGAACTTTTTCCAAAATATATCATATCCTAGGACATTCAGCAAGCTAAAAAATGCTGGCTGTTTCAAAAAAATAAGAGTACAACTTTAATCTAGTATGACTGTAAAAAATTAGAGACCCAAATAAACAAAATGAGATATGAAAAAAGAATTTATGACAACAAATATCAAAGAAATACTAAAGACCATAAGGTATTAGAGTTTTCAAAAACCTATACTCAAATAAATTGGAAAAAGTTATAAGAAATACATAAACTTCACAAGGCATACATGCTGAACTAGACAAGAATCACATGATTATCTCAATATTTGCCAAAAAAAATCTTTAACAAAACCCAACGATCAAGGCTCTGTTGAAGCTAGAAAAAGAAGGTACATACCTGAACATAAAAACGTCTGTCTGTGACAACCTATAGCCAACATTATACTAAATAGTGAAAATGTAACACCATTTTTTCTAAAACTAAGAAAAAAAGGATGTCCACTTTATATGATCAAAGCATTACAAAAGCTATGAATAGGAGTAATAAACCCAAACACAGAGCAAGCTATCTATGACAAAACTACCATGAACATTATACTAAATGGTATAAAACTAAAACCATTTTCTCTAAAATTGAGAACAAAACAAGAATGTTCATTCTCTCAATTCCTTTTCAGTACATGAATGGAATTCCTATCCAGAGGCATGGGTTCGATTCCTTAGCAAAAAAAAGAAAAAAGCCTAAAGTGGCGCTGTGGCTCAAGTGGTAGAGCACTAGCCTTGAGCTGAAGAGCTGAGGGACAGTGCCTAGGCCCAGAGTTCAGGCCCCACGACTGGACCCCCCCCAAAAAAAACCATTTGTATGTATAAAAATCTTAAATATATAATTAATTTTTTAAAAAGTTTTTAAGTCCTCCTAAAAACTTCTAGACCCAATGTTTTTTTTAACTGACGAATTCTGTCAGGTGATTTTGACACAGTGAATAATTTTACAATAAATGATGTCCTAGGAATTGGCACATGTAGTTTTAAAAAGTGGCTTGGGAAAATTGGGAGGGAGCAGAGGAAGAGGTGACATTTTACAAAAGAAATGAACTCATTAATTGCCTTATGAAATGGTAGCCATTCTGTACATAAACTTTATAATTATAAAAATATTTTTAAATATGCCAAGTTTAAAAAAACCTCATAGATCAAAACATAACTCACAAACTACAACACTTTAAATGAAAGCACATGAAACCTCATGTATTTGGGTTGCTTTGAAAATGACTTCTGTGTACACTTAGTGGGTTTTTTGTTTGTGGTTTTAGTTTTGCCTTTGGATTGTTGTTGGTCTTTGTCGTTGATGTCATGAAGTTTGGACTCAGCCTGGGCGCTGTCGCTGAGCTCTTTAGCTCGAGGATGGTGGTCTACCACTTTGAGCCACATCTCTACTTCCAGGTTTTGAGGACTTTTCATGAGTGCGCCACTAGCGCCCGGCTACACTTCAGATTTTTTTTTTTTTTTGTCGGTCGTGGGGCTTGAACTTTTGGCTTGGGCATTGTCTCCTCAACACTCTACCACTTGAGCCACAGCACCACTTCCGGTTTTCCAGAGATAAGAGTCTCAGGGACTTTCCTGCTTGGGCTGGCTTTGAACCATGATCCTCAGATTTCAGCCTCCTGAGTAGCTAGGATTATAGGTGTGAGCCACCAGTACCCGGCCACTTCAGTTTTTTATTAGGAGATAAGATACAAAATTTATTTTTCTAGTAAAGGTTTGCCAAACAGTCAGGAAGCAGATGTATTTCAAGTAATGCAAGTTCATGTGTGAACTCTGTGAAGATGCAATAAATAACCTAAATAACCATTACTTCTGCTATATCTATTCCTTAGTGTCTTTGAGCAAATTTCTTTTGGGACATTATTTGGATCAGTTCTAACCTGGGCTACAATGTCACCAATTAAGCTCTGCTCTCCTGGACCCCTCTTCTCTAGACCCTCATTCCTGAATCATCATTATTGGTCTCAATTCACAAAGCCTCCTTGCAGCGACATCTGTAACTTTTCTCTGACCAAAGAGCTGTATCAATGAGCATCGGGACACACATCTACCCTGTACCAAACTGTTATCAGTCTGCCCAATGGAACTTGGCTGTTTATAATTGGCTTTCTGCTTAATGGAAATTCCAATTTCTAAAGACTCTTTCCATCCCAATTCCTTCAGCAAATAAGTACCTCTGAATATTTACTCTGAACAACAATCTAGAAAGTGTTGGAATACTCTTCTTGAAAAAGCAAACTGGTAAACACCCTCTTCTTTCATCATTCACCACTCTTTCTCTTCTTGCAAACATATGGCCCTTTCTACTTACAATATTATCTTATATAGAATATTTTCTTTTCTTCACCCACTTCTTTCTCTTTAAGACATTACACATACATATATATATATATATATATATCTATATATATGTGTGTGTGTGTCTGTGTGTATACATGTATATTAACCACCTCCAACTTCTCTTTTTAAACAGTAATAATTACTGTGTTACAACACTGCTTTCTGGGTTTCTTCTTTCATTCTCTTTTCCTCTCCTTTCTTTTACCTTTCTCTCTTATCTTCTATCTCCTCTGTTTCTCTCTCCCTTCCTCTTGTTGTCACTACCAAAGCTTTAAGGGAAAGTTTCAAGTTCTCACTTGGCTTTTGTTTTTTCCTAAAAATAGCACTCAAACACATGAGCTAACCCTCCAAGCAAGCTTTTGTTTATCTACTTATTTTGCTTATTTCTTTCTTTCCTAGTTATTTCTAGTTAATTGGAGATAGATTCTCAACAAACTGTTCAGAACAGGCTGACTTTGAGCTGTGACCCTCAGAATGCATGTGTTCCTAGGAATGCAGACATGAGCTACCAGGGCCCAGTTTGTGCTGTCTATCTGCTTTATAACATTTACATCCTCCTGAAATGGTAAATGTTATTAGTTCTTCTGTATATATAAGGAAAGTGTTGCAGATCTATTTTTCAGAACCAAAGTTAATAAATATTAAAATGTGGATTTAGGCACAGGTTATCTAACTAAAAATACTATACAATAGATGAGCTGGACCTGTCCCTCCCAGAGTACCCCTCCCCTCCTCAAACTCTTATGTACTGACACCAGTCTGCTGTTTTACTCGCTCTGCTAAAACTGTTCCTTGAATTCAGGCCTTTGTAAATGCTTGATTCCAAAATTCAGTGATTTTTTTCCAGGTCTTTACTTCTGAATTCAGAAATGAAGTTCTCCACAATTTTTCCCTTCTCTGATTTTTCTCACTTTCACCTCTTCTTAATCCCCTTCTTGATTATATCAGTTCTTGATTTTCTTATTTTTGACTCTTACATAGTAAGATAAAAATTAGCCATATATTTTGGACTTCTTTTAGTAACTCAGTAATCGTTTTTTGAGGCTCTCATCTTCTGCACTTGGCTAAAATTGGCCAGCTATTCCCTGGTGGAATTTGTACACCAAATGCATTGGAGAAGCTTTAAAGATATTTAAGAAAAGGATGCAAAACACCATATCTAGAAAGATGGCTTACATTTACATTTTCATTCTAAGAAGGCACCCTCTAAAACTTCCTTCCTATTCATAAAGTCCAAGTAATGCCATCAGATAGCAGCAGCACATAAATAGTCTGCAATATGATAAAAAAAACAGCAAAGATGTAAGCCATGAAGTATTATGTAAAGAACTGAAAATATTCAAACAAACCAAGAAAAATGATTCCATTTACACTATGTATCTCCTATAAGCTTACTTATAATACAGCATTATATGGGCCAACCTTGTCTATCTGCTTGTTTTCTTGATTTGTAGAGAAAGTAAATATGGTATACTTGTACCGGTTCTACCAAGTTAAAGACTATTTCTGGGAAATGTTTACAATACATGATGTATAAAGCACAGCTGTAATGAGATGATGTTTGGTTATTAAATTGGTGAGCAGTTATGCTTTAAATTTTTAATTGAAAGGCTTAAACTCCAATTTGGTTTAGGAACACAGAAACATAATCTACTGTGGCATAGATAGGGAAAAATTCTATGTCTTTAATCAACTTATCATGAAAAAATGTCCAGGCCTTTATTATCTAGAGAAATCTCTGGCTGTCATTAATGATTTCTCAAAGACACAGTATTAGTATAGGCCAGCAAAAGGAAAATGAAGTAGTACACACGTGCAAAAAACAAATTCCTTCCTTTCAAAAGTTATCCCTGTCTCCACTGCTAAGCTTACCTATTATCCTTCACTTTCTGTATTTAGTAATGTAATTTTCCCAAAAAATGACTGACCTCAACTTTGTTACCAATTCTGTTTTTCTTACTTTCTTATACATTCTAAAGTTCAAAAAAAATTAAGACTTTCTCAGTAACAAGAATACTTCTAAAGACAGACATCATGAAACAAGGCACTGGTGGTTCAAGCCTACAAATTTAGCTTTTCAGGAAAATGAGATGTGAGGACCATGGTTAAAATTCAACCTACGTGAGAAAGTCTGTGAAAGTCTTATTTCCATTTCACTACCAAAAACCCGGAATTGTAGCTGTGGCTCAAATGTTAGTGCACTAGTCAAGCAAATAAAAGTTCAAAAACCTGAAGGATAGTGTACAGGCACTGAGTTCACACCTCAGAACTTGTTCTCTCCCTCAAACAAAGAAAAATGACCAGAAAAGATAAACATCAGAATCTAGCAGGAAACCACTGGCCCAGAATACCAATTTGGGGCATATAAATCCAGTACTAGCTCAGAACAGGAAAATTGCTAAAGCATAACATAAGCATTACAATACTTGAGAGGAAGGTAGTAAAATGATCATTTTTTGCTCTTCAGGTTATATCTGAGAAAATGATCAATTGCAATATGACTCCAACTGACAAATTCTCAAACAATTCATCTGTATGCTTATCAAGAAAATTTTTCATTATTAATATTGTTTTCCAAATATATCAAACCCAAGAATGTATGCGCCCTTAAGGCAGCCATAAAATCATTCCAATTTACAAAAATAAATGACGTTCATGGTATACTAAGTTACCATTTTGGTTCACTCATTAGTTTCCTACTACTGTCATTTTGTCTATGTTTGTGGAGGAATTGGTGAAAGCCCAGATTCTGAAGTTTAAAGATTCAAGCTTCGAAGATGGCGACCGGGGCAGTAGGGAAACGCCACAGCTCTCTCCAACCACAAAGAGAGTTCGAGTTCCAACGCTTAATCTCCCCAAGAGACCGACAACAACACAAAGACAAACACTCAGAGAAAAACCAGAGGTGGAAAATAACAAAAAAAGAAAGAGAGGAAAAGAAGAATTTCAGAACAGAGAAGAGCAAAGACCCCTCCCCCAACCTTTACTGGCTGCGCGGCAGTGCGCCAGGCCGCCGGCCAGCCGGCCCAGCGGGGGCTGCCGGAGCCCCAGAGACACAGGGGGCCGCTCACAGATCACCAGGTACCGGTTCGCAGAACAGCGGATCGCCAGGAACAGAGAAACCTACCAGCCTGGATTATCCACGAGGATCCCACCCCCACCCCTCACTCTCCACCGGAGCGGAGAGGCTCCATCCCGCGAAAGCCGCCCAGCACCAGCAGTGCGACAAAGGAACCTGTCAGCAGACCACCCGCCAGATCGCCATCCCAACGACCCGGCAGGGGCCGCCCAACCCAGCCCGCAACCACCCCAACTGAACTCGGATTGCAACAACAACTGACGACCTACACCACACAGAAACAACCAGCTCCAGGGTGAGTACTTCACAGGGGACAGGGAGCTGGAGGGAATCCCCAGACCCTGACCTAGACTCCCTACCCCAACACCCAGACCACAGGACCCACTAAAACTGGGAACTGTTCGAGAGCTCCACCAGCCGGTGGAGCACACTCTGCTGGCCAGGCCAGAGCAAGAGAGCCCCTGGAAGGGAGCTTAAATGCCCAAGCCAGGAACAGCGCCCATGGGTCAAGACTACCAACAGTAGAAGAAATTTGAACTGTGTCCCCCAGGCTGCATAACCTAGGTGGTATACACATCAGCACAGGCCTAACGAGCGCTCCAGGCTGGGGCCGGAACCAGGCCCGGGGATCTGGCGCCTGAACAACACAACCAACTCCTCCCAACTGAAGTAAAAAGCTGAGCATACGCGTCAACAGAGGGGAGAAAACCAGGAAACAACACTCCCCGGGAAGCACGCCTGTGACAACAAAAGACCTGGAGGCTCAGGACAAGAGAAGCCCAAACCCCACCAAAACTCCACCCATATACCCTAGCTGGGAATTGGGCAACACAGGCTGCTAGCACCTGATAATAAGCAGGAGCTCAGGCTGATAAGGCGGCTCAGCAATAGAGTGATAGTCTTGGATGTATGAGGCCCTGGATCTGATTCCTCAGCATCACAAAAGCAAAAAGGGTCAGAAGTGGTGCTGTGGCTCAAATGGTAGGGTGCCAGCCTTGAGCTGAAGAGCTGAGGGACAGCACCCAAACCTAGAGTTCAAGCCCACAACCAGCCCAAAACAAACAAACAAAAACACATCAGGAGCCCATAGCAGACTCCAGTATTTGGGAGAGTGCATCCAGAGCATCTGATCTCCACAAGAGTACCCGTAGGAGCAAACACAAGCAGTTTAGGCTGCTCAACCCTTCCAAAGGCGGGAATTGCCAGCAATCTACAGCAGAGAGCTGAGAATCCTAAGTAAGTCAGAATAGCAGCTGGAAATAGGCTCCCAACAGAACCCAGATCAGGCACAGACTCTCTCTACCAATACAGAATCAGCAACCAAGCAAAGACAGACACACCAAAACAAAATCGAAGAGCAGTCTGCTGAACCCCCATGCGAAAATCACAGAGAAAAATCACAAGGTTTACCACCACCCAGGACAGCAAGATCACCTCAGAAGCCAGCAGCCACGCAGGGGAGAGCCCCAGTGGGAGCAAAGCAGGAATGGAAGACAAAAGCTACATCCAAGGGTTGCTGGAGGCAATGACTCAAGAAATAAAGCGAGAAATGGATCAGAAATTGAAAGAGCACAAGGATGAACTATCAAAAGATATACAGGATATCAAACAAAAGTTGGATGCAAAAATAGAAGCTGCACAAACCTCAGTAAGAAGTGAGATAAACGCCAAATTAGAGGTAATGCATACTGATCTCACCTCATTGAGAGGTGAGATCAGTACTCTGAGAACCAACATTGAATCCATAAAGGGATCCATTTCCTCCATGCAAAACACAATAGAAGTCACGGTCAACAGAGTGAATGAAATGGAAGGTAGAGTGTCAGATACAGAAGACAGAATACACCAACTGGACCAAAAAGTGACAGATATGGAAAAATCACTCAAATTAAACCAAAGGGAAATTCAAGAACAGGCAGATAATGCTAAAAAATTTAACCTTCGCATTATCGGAGTGGACGAAGGTGAGGAATTCCAGAACAAGGGAATGCAACACCTATTTAACAAGATAATCAATGAAAATTTTCCCCACCTCAAAAACGACCATCTTAACTACATCACAAAAGCTTATCGAACACCCAACAAGCAAGATCCCAGGAGAAACACTTCTAGACACATGATAGTAAAAATGATGGATCTGAATAATAAGGAAACAATCCTGCATGCAGCAAAAATGAAGAAGGAGCTATACTACAACGGGAAAAAAATTAGAATTACTGCAGATCTCTCCACACAAACAATGAATGCAAGAAAAGCCTGGGAAAGTACCATACGAGCCCTGAGAGCCAATAACTGCCAACCCAGACTGATATACCCGGCAAAGCTAGCATTCACATTCGAAGGAGAACTGAAAACTTTTAATAGCAAAGAAAAACTAAATGAATACATAAACAGTAAGCCAGCATTACAAAGAATTCTAAGAGGGGGACACAACCTGAAGAAAGCAACCAGGAACTGGGACCTGCCCCAAACAGGCATTACTCAAAGTCTAACAGAGCAAGCACAGGAGGAAAGGAAAGAAGAAAAACTTAGGAAAACGGAATGGCAGGGACAAAAATGCATCTCTCTATACTTTCTCTTAATATAAATGGGCTGAATTCGCCAATTAAAAGAAAACGAACTGAGGACTGGATCAGAAAACAAGACCCATCCATCTGTTGCCTTCAGGAGACCCACTTCTCAGCCAAACATACAAACAAACTCAGAGTGAATCAATCAAATGCCCCCAGTAAGAAAGCAGGTGTAGCTATCCTGATATCTGACAAAATAAACTTTTCATTAAAAACAGTACAGAAAGACAAGGACGGACACTACATATTAATAAAGGGAACAATCCAAGAGGAGGATATAACCATCATCAAACTATATGCCCCAAATATTGGTGCACCCAGATATGTCAAAGAAATGCTCTCAAACGTACAGAATAAAATAGATCCCAATACAATAATACTAGGAGACTTTAACACGCCACTCTCACCAAAGGACAGGTCTACCAACCAGAGGATTGGCAAAGAAGCTACCGAATTAAGTGAGGCCATACTTCAAGCGGACTTAACTGACATCTACCGAGTATTTCACCCTAAAACAACACAGTACACATTCTTCTCGGCAGCTCATGGAACGTTCTCCAAAATAGACCATATCATAGTTCATGCAAGGAACTTAAGCAAATACAAAGGGATCGACATAATCCCCTGTATCCTATCTGACCACAGCTGAATCAAGCTAGCTCTCAATAACAAAGCATACCGCAGAAATTTCTCTAATACATGGAAATTGAACAGCACACTCCTTAACAACGCCTGGGTAACAGAAGAGATCAGAGAAGAATTAAAGCATTTCCTACAACTCAATGAAAATGAAAACACCTCACAAAGAAACCTGTGGGACACAGCAAAAGCAGTCCTGAGGGGCAAATTTATTGCCCTCAGTGCCCACATCAAGAGAATGGAGACAGACCAAGTAAATAATCTCATGTTGCAACTAAAACAGCTAGAAAAACAAGAAAAAATAGGACCTAAAGCTACTAGACGAAGCCAGATAACCAAATTAAGAGCAGAGATTAACCAATTAGAAAATCAGAAAACCATAACCAAAATAAACCAAACAAAAAGCTGGTTCTTTGAAAAAATAAACAAAATTGATGGCCCGTTGGCAAGATTAATTAAAAAAGAAGAGAGGAAACCCATATTAATAGGATTAGGGATGCCACCGGAAACATCACAACACGTACCCAAGATATCCAAACAATTCTAACAGACTACTTTCAAAAGCTATACTCTCTAAAGGAAGAAAATCTGGCAGAAATGGATGCATTTTTAGAGAAATACAAGTTACCCAAACTGAGCAAAGAAGAAATTAACCAATTAAATAAGCCAATACCCTATAATGAGATACAGGAAGCTATCAAAAGTCTTCCAACAAAAAAAGGCCCAGGACCAGATGGATTCACAGCAGAATTCTATAATACCTTTAAACAAGAACTAATACCCATACTCCTCAAGCTCTTCAGAGAAACAGAGAAGGAGGGAGCTATCCCAAACTCATTCTACAAAGCCAATATCACACTCATCCCCAAACCAGGCAAAGACCCAACCAAAAAGGAGAATTACAGGCCAATTTCCTTGATGAACACAGATGCAAAGATCCTTAACAAGATTCTAGCTAACAGAATCCAGAAACACATAAAAAAAATAATACACTATGATCAGGTAGGCTTCATCCCAGAGACACAGGGATGGTTTAACATACGTAAGTCAATAAATGTAATCCAACATATCAACAGAGCCAAGGTCAAGAATCACATGATTATCGCCACAGATGCAGAAAAGGCCTTTGATAAAATTCAACATTCATTCATGTTAAAAGCTCTGGAGAAAATAGGAATAGAAGGAACATTTCTAAAAACAATAAAAGCCATTTATGACAGACCAATAGCCAATATTATACTTAATGGGGAAAAGCTACAACCAATCCTCCTAAAATCAGGAACAAGGCAAGGATGCCCACTGTCTCCACTCCTCTTCAACATAGTCCTAGAACCCTTAGCCAGGGCAATAAGGCAAGAAAAAGACATTAAAGGGATCCGCATAGGGAAAGAAGAAGTTAAACTATCCCTTTTTGCAGACGACATGATACTATACCTCCACGATCCCAAAAACTCCATCCCCAAACTTTTAGAAATCATAAGTCACTTCGGCAAAATAGCAGGATACAAAATAAACCCATAAAAATCAGTTGCCTTCCTATACACTGATAACGTACAGGAAGAGAGGGAAATAAAGGGAGCAACCCCATTCACAATAACCTCCCAAAAAATAAAATATTTAGGAATTAACCTAACCAAAGATGTAAAAGAACTATTTAATGAGAACTATAAGAAGTTAAAGAAAGAAATTGCAGAAGACACTAAGAAATGGAAAGACCTCCCATGCTCCTGGATAGGCCGACTTAATATAGTAAAGATGGTAATACTTCCAAAACTAATATACAAATTCAATGCAATTCCTATTAAAATCCCAATGACGTACATCACTGAAATACAGAAAACAGTCCAAAAATTTATATGGAACAACAAAAGACCTAAAATAGCCAAAACAATTTTAGGGGTAAAGACAATATGGGAGGGCTATCCATGCCGAACTTCAAACTCTACTACAGAGCTATAATAACAAAGACAGCATGGTACTGGCACAAAAACAGACCCGAAGACCAATGGAACAGGATAGAAGATCCAGAAATAAATCCACAGGCCTACAGCCAGCTGATATTCGACAAAGGAGCCAAAGACATACAATGGAAGAAACACAGCCTCTTCAACCGCTGGTGCTGGGAAAACTGGGTAGCCACATGCAGAAAACTAAAAGTGGACCCCAGCCTATCACCATGCACCAACATCAACTCAAAATGGATTAAAGACCTTAACATTAAACCTGAATCTCTGAAACTACTGCAGAACAGAGTAGGAGAGACACTTGAACTAATAGGCACAGGAAGGAATTTCCTGAACAGAGTCCCAGGGTCACAACAAGTTGGAGAGAGACTCGACAAATGGGACTACCTTAAAATAAAAAGCTTCTGCACAGCTAAATCTATCGCAACTAAGCTAGAAAGACAACCAACTAATTGGGAAAAAATATTTACCAGCAATATATCAGACAAGGGGTTAATATCCTGTATATACAGGGAACTCAAGAAACTAATCCCTCCCAAACCTAACAAACCAATTACTAAATGGGCAAGGGAACTAAAGAGGGACTTCTCAAATGAAGAAATAAAAATGGCAAAGAAACACATGAGGAAATGTTCATCATCCCTGGTGGTGAAGGAAATGCAAATAAAGACAACCCTGAGATACCACCTTACCCCAGTCAGAATGTCCCACATCCACAAATCAGCCAACGACAAATGCTGGAGGGGATGTGGAGAAAGAGGAACCCTATTACACTGCTGGTGGGAATGTACACTTATACAACCACTTTGGAAAGCAGTCTGGAGGGTCCTTAGAAAGCTAAAGATTGACCTCCCTTACGACCCAGTCATACCACTTCTAGGCATCTACCCGAACAACAGGAACCAATATACAAGGACACGTGCACCTCCATGTTTATTGCAGCACTGTTCACAATAGCTAGGATATGGAAACAACCCAGATGCCCCACAACAGATGAATGGATCCAAAAATTGTGGTATCTATACACAATGGAATATTATGCAGCCATTAGAAATGACAAAATAATGGCATTTTCAGGGAAATGGATGGAGCTAGAAGGAATCATGTTGAGCGAGGTAAGCCAAGAGCGAAGAGACAAACGGTACATGGTCTCCCTGATAAGTGGATGCTAAATCCAAAATGTTAGGTGATACGACAAAACTAACAGGACTTAAGAAACAAAGAACTCCTGCTCATCTGGTTGAACCACTACTAACTATCCCCATGCTGCTGATCACATGTATGGTGTATAACATGTGAACACTGTTATATATTACAGACTGTGATAGACAATTTGCTCCAGGAAAGTTAGAATGAACTTGTGACTTAGAAATTATGTAATCACTTAATCACAATCAAAAAAAAAAAAGAACTTCGGGGAAGGGAGTGAGGGAGGGGATGGTAGGGGGAAAACAATGGAGGGGCTAACAATGTTCAAGAGGAAGCGTACTCATTACCTCACTCATGTAACTGTAACCCTCTGTATAGTATCTTTACAATAAAAAATTTAAAAAAAAAGATTCAAGCTTCACTGTGAAGCCACTTATTCTCTCCATTGTCCCCTCTGTAGTTCCCATAGCATGTGCTTTATACTTACAAATATACACCAAGACCCTTCCAATCATAAAACACATTAACAAGCAAGTTGAGAAAATGAGTAATACTTAGTAAATGTTAAAAAAAACTATTGCTTTATTTATATTGAGAGTATGTAGGTAGCTATAAAATAAGGTAAAATTCTCTTTCTATATAGCAGAATGAAAAACATATATATGTGTGTGTGTGTGTGTATATATATATATAAAAAATGAAATTTCTATCAAACTTTTAATCAAACTTTTAAAAGTAGAAGAAAATTGACAAAACTTTTTAACCTTTACTGAATTGAAGATTTAAAAAAACCCCACCTTACCACATAAGGGGACAGAAATTAGTTAACCTAGTACTACTGCCAAAATCAGAGAAAACAAATGAAATAGTACAAAACCCAGAATCCCATCTACTGTTTGACAAACATGGGCTTTTCAAGTAAAGGGAAAATAATGTTTATAATATGTAGCTGCTAGGCAGAAACTGGTGTCTCCCAACTTTAGTCTCAAGTACCCAGGAAGCTGTGGTCACAGGATCTCAGAAAAGAAAAGAGGATCTCATGGCAGAAAAGTTCATGAGAACCTCATCGCCAATTAGGCATAAAATAGTATGTTGGGATATATCACTAACAAAAACTAGGATAACTTATTTATAAAAAATAATCTGCAACACATTTGATAGGTAATATAAGTTGTAAAGATATTTTTAAGCTTTCAGATGCACAGTTGTAGCCCAATAAAATGAAGCTGGCAATTGAAATATAAGAGGGGAAAGTAAAGGGGAGGAGTGTAATGAATGAAGAGTGGATGGTAATGGCAGTATGCAGTCATAATATTCAATGCATATCCTATGAAACGAGGGTTGGTGGGCGGGAGGTGGTAGAATGATGATAGGATTGATATTGAGCAAGATACTTTGTACTTATAAACTGGTACATTGACAGATAAACTCTTTGTACAACTACTTGAAGATAATAAAAATATAATAAAAAACAAAAAAAATAGCTGGGTGCCAGTGGCTACAACTGTAACCCTGGCTACTTAGGAGGATTTGAGTACTGAAGCCAGCCTGGGCAGGAAAGTCCATGAGATTTTCATCTCTAATTAATCACCAAAATGTCAGAAATAAGAGTTCTAGCTCAAGTGGTAGAGCACTAGCCCCAAGCAAAAAGAGCTCAAGAATAGTGCCCAGACCCCTTAGTTCAAGCCCTGTGACCAACACACACACATGTGCACGCGCATGCGCACACGCGCGCGCGCACACACACACACACACACACACACACACACGTCTTTCAAAACTCACTAAAAAGAAATCTTCCTAGGCCGGTAGTAGTGACTCACACCTCTAATCTGAGCTACTCAGCTTGATATCTGAGGCACTTGGTTCAAAGACAATCCAAGCAAGAAGATCCTTAAGCCTTATATGAAAATAAATAATAAAAAGCCAGAAGAGGAGCTGTGGCAATACACAATACAGGCACAAAAGGCCAAACAAAACTTGTTTCAGACAAACAATAACATATATTATACTGAGAGTAATATAAATTGTCAAAAAGACCTTTTGAAAATATATACAGAAAGCACTCAAAGTACAAGTACCCTTTAACCCATTGGCTGTAACAAAACAATAAAAGAGAGGCAACTTGATAAGCTAAGCTGATGTTTACCATGCTAATTCATAACTTTAAAAGTGAAGAAACATAAACTAGCTAGCAAGTGACTGAATAACACAATACTTTATTCTGACATTCAGACATCACAATGATAGTGTATGTATATATTGATGTAGATAGGTGATAAATAGCTAGATAGGTAGATATATTAGTAGAAATATATTTGCTGCTAATTATTCAATATTAAAAGCCTTCACAAGCATTTATATATTCCTATTCTAAGCTCTTGTCTCCTGCCTCAACATAAAAGGAAAATAAACATCCATAACTAGCATTTTACTTTTATAAGAACTGAGCACAAGCTCGTCAAAAGCTCACTCCAACTTTCACCACACAGTCAAGGCCTTTACTTTTTAAATTTACATATCTCCTTTTTAAATTTGAGTCTAGAATTCTTACCTTTCTCTCTCTCCCCCCTCCCTCTCTCTCCCCCCCTCGCTCTCTCTCCTGACAACTAAAAGTCTAAATGGTCATTATCTTTTTTAAATACTCTCATTGAAGCCAGGACCCAATTACCTTCTTAGTCTTACCTTATTTCCATTCTTTTTGTTGTTGTTGTTGGTCGTGGGGCTTGAACTCTGGTCCTGGATGCTATCCCTCAGCTCTTCAGGCTCAAGGTTAGCACTCTACCACTTGAACCACAGTGCCACTTCCAGTTTTCTGAATGGTTTATTGGAGATAAGAGTCTCATGGCCTTTCCTTCCTGGCTTGGCTTTGAACCGTGATCCTCAGATCTCAGCCTCCTGAGTAACTAGGATTACAGGTGTGAGCCACCAGTGCCCAGGCTCACTTTATTTCCAAAAGAAAGCTTCCAGCTCTCAAAGCAGAGCATTATACAAAGCATGTACCAAATAAATTTATTCCATTAACATTTTCTATGTACCTACTGCATGACAGCAGGACAATATGATGCTGAGTTTGGATCTCAAAGATCATGAAATATGTTCATGTATAAATATGACTAGTGCTTGGGAAAATTGGGAAGTGGAGTAGAAGTATCAATAGGTTATTGATATATTATTATCCTCACAATAGTATGTATATTAGCTCAAATTTCCAAAAATAGCACACTGAACAATGTCTTATGCATGTTTTAAATATATGATAATATGTATCTATATAAATATATAAAGTATCAATAGATACTTATGAATAAGAGAAGTAACATAAAGAAAAAAGGCTTTGATTAACCTAGACAAACAATAAACAAGTACTACTATTCTGAAGCCTATATCTTGAGAAGGTGGAGATTACCACTGTCAAATTCAGATTCACCATAGAACTTCCAAGCATACAATTCTCAAGGTATACAAGCAAAAGTTATGGTTATAGTTTGGAAAGAATCCAATGATAGATTTGAAGTTTGTCTCATGAAAGGGTAATTTGTCTTCCTTTCTTAGGGAAAGAGAAAAGTAAGAGTAAGATATCAAAACATTCCCAACAGTTGACTTTCTCCTGGTATCATTTAGTGCATTTTTAATCTAACTTGATTCATTTTCTAAATTGTTACAGTTCCTCAAACTATGGTGCAGAATGACAATATGAAAAGAATGCAAAT
The DNA here is from genome assembly GCF_000151885.1 of Dipodomys ordii. Taxonomy (NCBI): domain Eukaryota; kingdom Metazoa; phylum Chordata; class Mammalia; order Rodentia; family Heteromyidae; genus Dipodomys; species Dipodomys ordii. Next base: position 101,962 of record NW_012284084.1, read on the forward strand.
GCAGTGAGACAAAGGTAATCTCTATAAATGAGTTGATTTAAACTTGCTTGCCATTTTCTCATTCATAAACGCTACATTGATGCATTTCACTTACAGTGGATTTCACTCACAGTATTCTTTTGCTTGCTTGCACTTTGAGTTCTGCTGCCTAATTTGTTAGCATATGAGTTGAGTAAGGGCAGTTCATGCTGCAAAACAAGAAAAAAAAACAATGTCTGTAATCAATGCAAAATGTTGCCATCTATTGTTAGAGGAAATGAGATGGAAATTTCAAAACCTAAGAGTAAGATAAATCAGTAACTGAAAAGAATTTGTCACATATCGTTTCCAATGGGAATAATAAAACAGTACAATCCATCAAGGCATTTTTAAAAAGAAAAGAAAAGGTAGGCATGGTGATTCACATCTGCAATCCCTACTCATTAGACTGAGGAAGATCATCGTTTAAGGTCAATGTGAGACAGATCTTTACAAGACCCTATTCTCAAACAAAAAGAGTGTAAAGGTGCACACCTATCATCTCAGCTAGGGCACACAAACATACACACACACACACACACACACACACACACAGAACAGGAGGATTACAGTCTATACTGGCTCATACCAAAAGCAGAGATTATTATCTCAAAACTCACAAGCACTTCTGTGCTCATGAGAGAGTAACTGACTACCAAGTCAAAGACTTGAGTTCAAATCCTAGTATTTCCAAAAAAAAAGAGAAGAGAAAAAATACTTTAAATGATGAAAATATAGCAACTTTCAATTGAGTTTCCTTTGAAAAAGGAGATTTAATGATAGATATTTGAGGCATCAGAACACTGGTTTTAAGGTGAAAGGTTCCAAGACTTGGCTGGGAAGGAATTCTGGACATGGGTTCTCTGCAGTTTTTCAGTGCATGAAAGTAGCATGGCAAGGGCACTGAAAACCAGTGAAATAGAAGTCTTCCTTGTATTTTACTGCACATCTTCAGAAATACAAGAGAAGCCTCATTGGTCTAAAGACTGTAACAAGAATATGGTTTCATTAGGAGATAATTGTGTTTTTCAGCCACTGTCTTCTCCTAATACATGGAACAGATTTTTAGTAAATATTGTGCAATTGATTCTGTACAACTTAAAATTTTGAGGCAGGGAGTAAAACTAGATCTTTGGAATCAAGAATCAAAAATGGAGCAGTATAACTGGGCAGAGTTAAAGGGGGAATAAGAAACAAAGGAAGTAAGCAAGAAAGAATAAAGGAAGGGCTAATAAAAGATTATAAGTAAAAGAATCAAAACATTAAAAACTAAAGCCAATCAGAATACATCACAGTATCCTACTGACTTGGTCAATCCTTCTAGCTTTAATTCTATCCTAGTTATTATGGCTACTCAGTCTCTGAAGACTAAGATCCACAATGTTTAGAATTAAGAAGTAAATTGATACAATCTCAAAAAATAGGAAAGTAGCACATTTTTTTTATTTGTAACATTTTCACATCCTTCAAATTTAAAATACATAATGGGAAAATACAGATAAATAATTACCTGGTAGAGCCAATAACATTTGACTCAGTTTGGGGGAAAAGATTAAGGTGCTTATGTATTTAGAATTTCTTACATTATGTCGAAAAATGAATTTTACAGCTTTAGCAGGGGTGGGGGACATGGGATGGGAGGGCAGGGATGGTAAGGAGGAGGCAACAATGCTTAGTAAGAAATGTACTCATTACCTTGCTCATGTAATTATAAGCCCTCTATACGGTATTTTCACAATGATAAAACCGTATTAATAGTAAGTTTCAGCAATGTTTATCTTATATCTCTAATTTTGATAATCATCAAAAGAAGGCTGACTTTTTTTATTGTGAAAATACTGTTAAGACTTCATACTTTGTAGGTCTTTGTTCTGGAGATAGGTCAACATGTGCCACTGTGTTAGGAGCCCCTCCTTTTATACAATTCAGGTGAGGGTGTTTTGTCAAGTTTGGAGTGGTATCTTTGATTAACTTATGTCTGGTATTTCTAATATGATTTTATGTATTTGCTTATGTATTGTCTATTGACACAAACAAAATATTAGTTTGTGCCTCATGGTAAACTGCCACAAACACTGCACAATGGTTCATGTTTTGACACTGATACTTAAAATATTTTACTGTAAAATTACAACACTGAATACTCTCTAGACTAAAAGTTGAAATACTTCTGATTACATTGAACATATCTGAAAAGAATGCATATAACGTTGTTTTCACCTGACTTTAATAAGTAAGCACCCAAATTCGTTGAGGAAAAAAATAAAATCTCCCTTGAAGTTCAAATACATACATAAAAATGCTTCAAGATTATTAGAAAAAGACAATTGATTAAAAGATTAAGTTTGATTAGAAAGGCTTAGTGGTTCTGAAACATAATGAAATTAAAATACTAATTAACTGAAATTGTTTCTGGAGCTGTTCTTTTATTATTATTAGCACACTAAGCTTAGAAATGGATCTATTATTACCTTTAAATAAAAGGTATAGGTCAAATGGCTTTATTTTCATAAGTTTTTGTGAAAAAACTTTATCAACTTTTTTAATGAAAGTGACCTGACAGTAGTAGGTAGGCCAAAAGGAATAAAATTGCTGTCTTGCTTACCCTTCATTAGATCCTCCTTTGGTCATGTCACTCTTCTTGGTGTGATCACCTCAAGAGCAAACTGCATTCAGAAATCAATGATCCAAGAAGATCTTTGGATTTTACTGCTAAAATAATAAACAAAACAAGCCTATCATGCTTAGACTGCTAGTCATTTATTCTTCATTGATCAAATAGACATTGATGAGTTTCCTAGCATATATCCTGTGTGTCAAAGGCTAGAGATATGATAATAAAATAACAGAGGATTTTTCTATTGTAGGGAAAGGATACAGTAGATAATAGACAATTATCACACAAACCAAGTGATGAACAGTATTAATATCACAAAGAGGAAAAAAAGGTACTCACCTATTCAGGTCCATAATCTAAAGAAAAGTTGATGGAAAAGTGCCTCCAGGAGACTAAAAAGGCCAACAGGGATCCCAAGAAGCTTATTAACAGCAATGTCCTGTGGGTAGTAAGAGTTAACACTAGCACCTTTTCCTGCTTCCTATGAAAGATGCTGTTGGCCTATTACAAAAAAGCTAACTACACTGAACTTTATCACTGAGATGTCAGTATGTCACAAAAGAAAGGTATAGCCATAGTTTCCACTATGTTCCAGCAGTGACATCAAATATGCTGAGTATTCCAACATGACATTATTTGGTAAGGGATGTGTTCTTCAGTGATCTTGGGAAGCTGGAAGGCAGTAGATACTATTCTCACAGGTCTACACCAAATCCAAAACATTTCTCCTCACTTGCTGTTAGAAAACATTTCCTTGATATGCTTCACTTGTTGACCTCTCTAGGCTGGTCCCAACTTTGCCTAGTCACAAGAAGATGAAGGGTTCAATCTTCTAAAATGAATTTATAATGCTCTGTACTACTCATTTCAGTTTGACAGAAGCTCTAAAATCTGACATTCTTATTTATCTAATGAAACTTTAATTTACAAATCAAACTAATAAACAGGGGTAAATTTGGGTCAAATTACACAGTATTGACTAAAACTATGCAAAAATTCCAGGGTTGTTATACTGTTGAACATACATGATAAGAATGTATTTGAAGTTATTTTACCTGACTTTAACTAGGCAACAGATCTCCATGAGGGAGAAATATAATCTCTCTTGGGAGTTCAATGTGTATGTATAATATGTTTCAAGATCATTAGACAAAGACAAGAGGCCTAAAAATAAATTTTAGCTAAAAATCTTGCCCTGAAAAACAATTAGTAGTAGGAAAATATTGAGGGGAAAATACTAATAACTAAAACTGCCTCTGGAACTTTATAAAATTATTATCAAACAAAAAAAGGAGTTGATTTTTTAAATCAAAGGTATATGATAAATGGTTATTACTTTTCATGAAGTTTTTTAAATGACTGGTAGACAGGACAGACAAATAGCTGTCTTGCTTTCCCTTCATCTGGCTCACCTAATTCCATTTTGGACATTTTGAGGTGTGATGTCACCTCAACCCAAGACTAATTCAGAAATCACTTAAGGGAAGTTATTTTGCTACTCTTATTCTGAATGATTCATCAAATATTTTACTGAATATCAATATAAGTTATGATATGCCACTTTCAAAATAAAAAACATAAAAATTATCACTCATACAATGCTAGTCATTCATTAATCATTTTAAAAAATATTTTGAACAGTTTTGTGGGTTGGGGGACATGGGTATATCTGCAGTCCTGGAGCTTGAATTCCAGGCCTGGGTGCTATCCCTGAGCTATTTTGCTTAAAGCTAAAGCTCTACTATTTGAGCCACTTCTGATTTTTTCACATAACTTAATTGGATATAAGGGTCTCACAGACTTTACTGCCCAGTCTGGCTTTAAATTGCAATTCTCAGATCTGACTCCTGAGTGGCTAGGATTGCAGGAGTAAATTATTGTGCCCAGATGAGAGTTAGAGATATAGTGATGAGCAAAACACAGATTATATCTAGTCTTTCAAACTAAGTCTTCTATATAAAAGGGTCATTAGACAATTCCACACAAAACATGGGAAGAATAGCATTAATTCCACAAGGAGCAAAGCAATTGTACTCACCTATTCAAGTCTACAATCAAAGGGCAAGTTGATGAAAAAGTTTTCCCAACAGACAACGAAGGCTGACAGGAACCCAGGAAGCCTGTGAATAGCAACTTCCTGTAGATGGGCACAGTTAAATATCAGCACTTTCCTGTTTCCTCTAAAGATGCTTTTGGTCTAAACCCTTTATCCCTGAGGAGTTAGGTGAGTCACAAAGGAATAGATTGGTCACAGAGAGCCTTGTTTCCTAGTAGTGATCAAGAACCCTGAGTATCCAATGTTATGACCTCAGGTGAGGGATGTCTTTTTTTAATTTTTATTTTTTGTGAACATACTGTACAGAGGGGTTACAATTACATGGGCAAGATAATGAGTACATTTCTTATCAAGCATTGCAGCCTCCTCCTTTGTTTACCATTCACATCCCTTCTCAGCCTCCCCCGCCCTCCCCACCCAATCTCCCCCCCAGCACCAAAGTTGTAAAGTTCATTTTCGAGATGACAACTTGTACTTATCATAGTTGCAACTGGTCCACCTGTATACTTAAACGACTTGTTTTTCCCCATCTCTTCCACAAATTATACCGACATCAAATATAGTGAAAGCAGGGGTTATACTGTGGGGGAGGGACATACAAAGCAACAAAGAAATAATCTTATGAGATAGAAACAAGTGCATGAAAGAAAAAAACATTTAAATACATATCTAAGGGTTCATTTTCCTAACATCACATTATAATCAAGAACTCTAACAACAACAGATGCTGGAGGGGATGTGGACAGAAGGGAACCTTACTTCATTGTTGGTGGGAGTGTAAACTTGTTCAACCACTTTGGAAAGCAGTATGGAGGTTCCTGAAAAGACTCCACATAGAGCTCCCCTATGACCCAGCAATCCCACTTTTGGGCATTACCCAAATGTTTATAAACAAGACCACACTAAAGCTACCAGCACAACTATGTTTATTGCAGCATTATTGACCATAGCTAAGATATGGAACCAACCCAGATGCCCCTCAGTAGATGAATGGATCAAGAAAATGTGGTATATATACACAATGGAATTCTATGCCTCCATCAGAAAAAATGACATTGCCCCATTTGTTAGGACATGAAAAGGCTTGGAAAAAATTATATGAAGTGAAGTAAGCCAAGCCCAAAGAAACATAGGTCCCATGGTTTCCCTTATTTGCAATATCTAGTATATGTATGAGTCAAGCAAAAAAGGTCAGATAGTGTGAGGGATGTCTTTTTTACACTGTCCTTGAGCAGCTGGAGGTCTATAGACATAATGACATAAGACTATATTCAGTAGGCTAGAAGACATTTATCTGTACTTGCTGTTAGCAAAGAAGCTTCTCCCCAGTGTTTTCAAAGGTCTAGCCTCTCTAGAGTAGGTTCTGTTTTGGACAAGTGGGTGGAGGAGCCATGAGGCAAGAGAATCAGCAGGAATTTTGCCAAAAAGAAATTGCCCATTCACTTCAGGGTGAAAAATATGTTTTAGTACAGACTTAGAAGAGTGTAGCACCTCATCAGTGGCACAAGCTCAGCAGCATCATGGGACAAGCCACTGATACATACTGCACTGCAGGAACTCCAAAACATGACAAGAAATGTTACAAATGCTAACATACACCATATCCTTTTTGTAATGTGTACAGAAAAGTTATATGCATATATAGAACCAGTAAGTAGTCTCTCTTGGGGCCAAGTATCAGAATGGGGTTTGCCACATTGAACCTAAGATACTTAAAAAAGTGATGGATGTGTCATAATTGCATGGGGCATGGCACGGTAGGGTGTGTCTGTAGTCTAGGCTATTAAAAATTAGAGGCAGAAAGAATTACTTGAACCCAGGAACATAAGCCTAGCCAAACATAATATAAGCTAGACAAACAGCAAACAAAAAAGCATTAGTAGCTCCCCAACTGGCAGGGTAAAGAGGCTTCATGGAGGCAGTACAGGTAGCAGTCCTTGTCTTTAATTGTTCCAGCCCAGGGACCACACATGAGAGTAGTCAAGCCTTTAGATCTGTGAGGATTTGGCCTGAGTTATCACAGCATGTAGCACCTAGCATCCATGACCAGTACTAAAACTGCACCATTATATACATCTAATCCAGATAAGCTTTCAGAGAGCAAAAAATAATTTTAAAAATACAGAAAAGAAATTCAAATAAACTAATGTTTCACTTTTGTATTCTTATTTATTAGCCCAGTAGCAAGTTCATAAATAGATGAGGGAGCCATCTGTGGTAGAAATAATAAAGGAATGAAATAGAAGGAAAAAGTTTTTTCTGACTACATTGCCTTATATTTAGTCATGAAAGATCTGACCAGGCTATATACTCTCTTTCAGAAGTTCGTATACAGAACTTTCTATAGAGGAGAAAGAAGATCAACTGACTTGTCTGGATGGGATTGTTACAGATCACATTTTTCCTAAGCTGGTGGGTCTTAGAAGTCTACTGATGTCTCTTGCACTGCATATGGAAAAGTCAGATCCATAAAAATACAAACTCATTTCTATATTTTTAAAAAAACTTCCATACATTTATTGTTCAGCTCATTCTTAGGGCAAAGAAAAAGAAAAAGGGAAATCAGACTTTTAATTTAAACTACAAATCTTTCTAGGTAGTATTAAATTTTTCAGTCTGAATTAAATAGAGCATAAATATTTATGAATTATCTTGATTCTCCTCCAATGGAGCTGTACATGATTTTGTTAAGAGTTTTGTATTTTTTTCCCAAAACCATTGGAAAATGGGCCACTTTTGCTTTTGTTTCTTGACCGACTAGACTCACTTCATCCTGAAAGTCTTGTAAAAAGACCTGGTAAATAGCCCTTCTAAATACAGACATCACGTTGAAGGCATAGAAAAACATATCTACTGAAAGTTAAAAATCTGTTGTTGTTCTATGTTAAGCAAATTAAACAACTTTGCCACACAATACCCAGTCTTTTTATATTGGTTTTAAATTGATACCTTAAAAAAATCTAGTGATTGTTTACATGGTGAGTTTGTCTAAGTTGTCAAATCCCTTTGTTTATTTTAATTTTATGTCCAAGACTGGAACTCTAACTCAGTATCCTTCTGCTTTCGCTCATTGGCTCTACCAACTGAGCCAAGCTTCCAACCCCAATTAAATCCCCTTTAAAATAAGAATAACTGATTTAGGAGTAACTTTTTTTGCTTCTGTTTTTTCTATACTGTTAAATAATTTTTGATGCAGTTAAATCATATTTCCTTTGTTAAAATGTTTTACAGTATTTTTACATTACATAATCTTTGTACTTGGTTTTCTGGAATGATTTTTAAATCTCTAGTCATTTTAGTTGGACAGAAAGCTCTACAAACTGACATTTTTAACATATCTAGTATGACTCTATAATCCACAAATCAAACTAATAGATTGGAAGCCAGTAAGAGTCAAATCGCAGTAAGAGTCAAATCGTAGGTTACTAAGAACTTGATGTTGAAAAGATTAGATGATAAAAATGTATTTGAAGTTGTTTAGCATGATTTGTCTAGGCACCAGAGTTCTGTGAGGGGGAAAAAATGAAATCTCTGTTGAAATTCACATAGATATATAAAAAGTGCTTCAAGGTTATTAGGCATAAAGCCAATAGGCCCCAAAATAAAGTTTAATTATAAAGCCAAGCTGGATGTGAAAAACAATTAGGTAAAGTAGAAAGTTCTTCAAGAAAAATTAATATATAACTGAAATGGTTTCTGGAGCTTTTTAAAAATTATAACTAGCAGACTAAACTTAGAAATCAATCATCTTATAAATATGTTAGAAACAATAGCAAGAAAGAAAAACAATTTGAGTCCTTATCTTGAGGTAAATGTTTGATGAGAAATGTACTCATCACCTTGTTCATGTAATTGTAACCCCTCTGTATGGTATTTTCACAGTAAAAAAAAACTTATTAATAAAAAATCAATCAATTGCCTTTAAATCAAAGATTGGATGGTTATTCTTCATCAGAAGTTCTTAAAATATGACTGGTGCATATATTAGAAGGCATTAAATTGTTGTTTTGCTGTTATCTGGCCCTTCTGATACCATTAGGGATACTATATTACTCTTTGTGTAATCACCTCAAATCCAGACTTCTTTAGAATTACTCAACTTGGAAGTTCCTTTGCTATATTCATATCCTGACACACTCTTTAACTATTCTATACTTGAGTATTGATATAGTGAACAATATTCGTGTCAAAATAATAAAATAAATAAGCTACCATTAATTGAGGCCTATTCATTCACAATTCAATTAACAAATTATTTTAGGCAGTTTTATGTACATAGCCTCTGCTGAGGGCTAAAGATACAAGATGAGCAAGAAAAAGGTTATTTCTAGTCTTGTGAACTGTAAAGTTTTGTATGGAAAAGAGACACTTATGCTGGTAGCTCATGCCTATGGTCCTAGCTACTCAAGAGCCTCATGTGGTAGAGAACTAGCCATCACATACACACACACAAACAACCTCAGGGACACCTTTCCAATCCTTAGTTCAAGCCCCCATAATGGTAATAAAGAAAAGAATTAAGAGGTACAAGACAATTATCACACAAACCACATGACTGACAGTGTTACACAGCAAGGAAGGAAAAGAAGGTACTCACCTATTCAGATCCACAGTCTAAGAACAAGTTGGTGAAAAAGTGTTCCCAGAAGACCAAACAGGAGCATAGGGGACCCAAGAAACTTCCCAATAGCAACCTCTTATGGGTAGGCACAGTTAAGTATCACATCTTCCTTCTTGCTCTGAAGAATCCTATGACCAATTACAGAAAACTTAATGGGTTAGGAGACTCACAAAGGAATGGAATGTTCACAGATACCTTCTATAGTTTTCCAGTAGTATTATCAAGTACATTGAATAGGTCTGGGAAGTTTAGGTAGAGTGCTTGCCTTGCATGCATGAGTCCCTGGGTTCAATTCATCAGCACCACATAAGCAGAAAAAAGCTGGAAGTCGCTAGCCATAAGCTGAAGAGCTGAGGGACAGCACCCAGGCCCAGAGTTCAGGCCCCACAACCAACAACAACAAAAAAGAAAGAAACTTGAGTAGTCCAATGTGATAGCTTAAGATCAGAAATACCTTTTTTCAGTTATCCCCAACACTGAACAACTCTATACCCAGGGAATGTGCAGAGGCTGAGCAGGCAGAATTTGAAGGAGGAAGGACCATCCCTCCTGCATCTTTTACAGCAATCATATTCAAAACAATAAAACTTCAGTACCAAAAAAGAAATACCTTTTCTCATGATCCTTCCATAGCTGGAGGACAGCTACACAAAGTCCAACACAAAACATTTCTTCTCAATTATAGTAAGTAAGAAATCCTTTCCTCGGTGTGCTTCACTATCCAGGCTTCTTTAAGGTGAACTCAGTTTTGCCTATTCCCCAGAGGATAGAGAAGCCATGAGTCAGGAGTATGGGCATGACTTTTGCCAGAAAAAGAACTGCCAGTTTCCTTTAAGGAAAGAGGACAAACTAGGTCAGGGGAAAAGTGTGTTAAGAAATAAGGTGAAGACTGTGGTTCCTCATCAGTGGAATGTGCTTACAGCCATGAAGGATAAGCCATGTATAAATGCTGTACTATGGAGGAACCAATAGACAACTGTCTATTTGCCTATGTGCAAATGGGATTGGCTACACTGAACATAAGATCACGTTATAGAATTATTAAAAAGAAATTTTTTATTAATAAGGTTTTTTGTGAAAATACTGTACAGAGGGGTTACAATTACATGAGCAAGGTAAAGGTAATGAGTACATTTCTTATCAAGCATTGTTGCCTCCTCCTTTGTTTCCCCTTACCATCCCTGCCCTCCCACTCCCCTGCCCCAACCCCACCCTGCCCCCTTCCCACTAATCCCCCCATACACACGCCAAAGAGAACCAGGCACCAGTAGCTCAAATTTGTAATCTTAGCTACTTAGAAGACTGAAATCTAAGGATCAAGATTCTAAACCAGCCCATTCTGTAAGAACCTTATCTCCAATTAACCACCAAATAGTTGGATGTAGAGCTGTGATTCAAGTGGTAGAGCACTAGTTTTGAGCAAAATAATTGAGGGTCTAATACCAACACACACACACACACAAACACACACACACACACACACACACACACACCACAAAACTGGTTTGAGCCTAACTTGATAGGGGTGTGCCTATAGTCCCAGGTGCACAAAAAGCTGAGAAAGTAGAAATCAATTAAGACCTTATACTAAAAGGAACAGCAAACAAAAGGCTTTAGTTGTTTCCCACCTCAGGCTGGAGGGCCCCTATGGCAATAGTTTAGATAAAAGCATGATCTCTATCTAGTTCAGCTCAGATACTACACTGTGAGTAAATAAGTCTTTAGATGATTACACATAGGGCCTTCATCCATCACAGTGTGTATCAGCCAGCATTAGTACCCAGAACCTCAAACGTACCATTATATACATCTATGCTGAGGAAGCTTTCAGATGATGTAGCCCAGAAAATATCTGATAGCCATTGTCTAGAAACTCACTAAAGTATCAAATCATACCTGTCTTGAATTTCTGATTCATAAAGTTATGAGCAAATAGTTGTTTTAAGCTGCTAGGATTTAAGTAATTTGTACATAGCAGAAACCAGGTGAAGGGAAGTGATTGGGTAGAGAGGAAGGTTAGCCAAGAGTTAAGTCCTAAAAAAAAAAAAAAAGAGTTAAGCCCTCATCTTAGCTGAGAGATGAGATACATTATACTACTTCACTACTTCTGTGAATACCTCAATTTTGGCTTTGTAAAACCCACTGACACAACCATATTATATACAGCATATTACAATATAGTAAAAATTTATAATCACCCTATTTTGATTATAATCAAAAATATAATCAGCCTATTTTAGAATGTTGCAAATTCTACCAACATTTCACAGATTTCTTCAACAAGTAAAGATTTAAAAAAGGGGGATTGTCACCCAACAACAAATCTTCAAGAAACAACTGACCATATTCATGATTTCAATAATACATGTACACTCCCCTACACACACACACACACACACACACACACACAAATGTATGCAACAGCTCAACCTACTCACAAACATCCACTCAACATGAATCAAGGATCTTCCTGTAATATTTGAACTTTTAAATTTTTCAAGTGTTGTAAATAATTGATAACAGATACATAAGCAATTATTTTCTGAACAGCATTGTGCTATGGAAATGAAAGTTCATTATTATAATAACTACTTAAAATATCTCTGAATCTCAAAAGAATTAAATAAGAGACAATCTGAATTTAGGGGCTGTATTTCTACCAGTTATTCTACATGATGATACTTATAAGATCCAAAAATTAAGTAAGTACTAAATGAATACAATGAAATGCATACATGAGTAAGTGAAGTGAAAGCCACTGATCAGAGAGACCTATGTTGCCTCCATCTCTCAGCCGGCAGCACACTGTGGCAATTTTGATGATGCCTGGGCCATGGAGTTGTCTTCACTAGAGCAGTGGCCATGCTGGCGTTGGAGCTAGGGGTGGTGGGGAGGGGAGAGAAGGCCACTGGGGTGGCCACCCTGGGGATGGGGATGGGGCAGTGGGGAGGGAGGGGAGGCCCTGGCAGAGGCTAGGGAGGGGAGGAAGTAGGCCAGTGACACAGGCGGCAGCAGCCCAGCTGCTAGTTCTGGTGGCTAGGCTCTGGGGAACTTCTGTGAGGTGGGATAGTGGGGATGGATCCCCTGGGGCTTGGCAGCCTCCTAAGGAGTGGACAATGAGAAATGAGATAAATAAGGAGGCTAAAGACTTAAAGAGAAACTTCTCTAAAGAGGACAGAAGGATGGACAATACACACATGAAGAAATGCTCAACCTCCCTAGCCATAAAAGAAATGCAAATCAAAACAACATTGAGATACCACCTCACCCTAGTTAGAATGGCTATAATCAAGAACTCTAATAACAACAGATGCTGGAGGGGATGTGGACAGAAGGGAACCCTACTGCATTGTTGGTGGAGTGTAAACTTGTTCAACCACTTTGGAAACCAGTATGGAGGTTCCTCAAAAGACTCCACATAGAGCTCCCCTATGACCCAGCAATCCCACTTTTGGGCATTTACCCAAATGTTCACAAACAAGACCACACTAAAGTTACCAGCACAACTATGTTTATTGCAGCATTATTTACCATAGCTAAGATATGGAACCAACACAGATGCCACTCAGTAGATGAATGGATCAAGAAAATGTGGTATATACACAAATGGAATTCTATGCCTCCAACAGAAAGAATGACATTGCCCCATTTGTTAGGAAATGGAAAGACTTGGAAACAATTATATGAAGTGAAGTAAGCCAGGCCCAAAGAAACATAGGTCCCATGGTTTCCCTTATTTGCAATAACTAGTAAATGTCTGAGTCAAGCAGAAAAGGTCAGATAAGTTGATGTTAGGTAAATGAACCCTAAGATATCAATTCAAATTCTTTCAGGTCATTGTTTCTAACACATAAGATTATTTCTTTGTTGCTTTGTATGTCCCTCCCCCATGGTATAACCCCTGCTTTCACTGTACTTGATGTTGGCATAATTTGTGGAGGGGAAGGGAAAGAACAAATCATTTAAGTAGGGATACAAGTGGATCCATTTCAACAATGAGATATACAAGTTATGTCGAAAATGAACTTTACAACTTTGGTGGGGGGGTAGGATTGGGTGAGGGGTGGGGGGTTGGGGGGAAGAATGGGAAGGGATAGGAAGGGGAAACAAAGGAGGAGGCTACAATGCTTGATAAGAAATGTACTTATTATCTTGCCCATGTAATTGTAACCCCTCTGTACAGTATTTTCACAATAAAAAAGAGATTGTTATGACGAATCTGGGCTAACTAGGATTCAAATGTACTTGTGGACCTAGGATAGTTGATCTTGAAGAATAAAGTTAGATAATAATAAAAATAATAATAAAAATGATAATAATAATAATGAGTTGATGTTAAGGTGGAGCCATAGCACAGTGGTAATCATTGCCTAACACACAAGACTCCACAGTATGTGTGTGTGTGTGTGTGTGTGTGTGTGTGTGTGTGTGTGTGTGTGTGTGTGTATGTGTGTATTTCATAACTTGTTGAAACTTGTTCAAACTAGGTGAAAGCTTTAGACCACTTTGGATTAAATTTTCATTTCCTTACATTTACATTATTCATAAATGTATAAAGATACTAAAAATAAAACATTTTAAATTATAAAAAGAAAAATAGTAGACAATTTTCCATTGTGCTATATGCTCTAAAAATACAAGATTACTTGAGAAACGTGTAACAGAGATTCCTTCACTTTCAAGGATCCAAAGATTCCCAGAAAGAAGTAATATTCAGCAAAATGTTAATCTGTAAACTAGGAATTAAAAGGAGGTAACTTAATGATGATGGGAAGGAAGATTAAGAGAAGAAACAGGAACTAAGTGATATAGGGTTGACTGTATTGGTTTATAAAAAATGCAAAGTGAAAACTTGACAAGAACAGAGGAAAGCGTTTCCATCAAGATATATCTTTGTTAGCTGGAGATTTGACAGGTTAAGATAAACTTCATGGATCAATATCTCTTCATCCTAATTGGAACTGAAAAAAATCACAGTAATAAGAAGACCAATTATATATTTACCTATCTACCAGGTCAGCACAGAATATACACAGGAACTCAGAGTAGCCTATATCATAAGACAGTGAAAAAGCTATTTACTAGAGTTTGGGGAGGTACCTGTATCTCTTTTACGTTATTCTAGTAATGGCTTAATCTTTTAGCTTTGTATAAAAGATTTAAAACTGCCTTTTGAATGACCATCTATTTCACAAGGATTCCAGAGTTTAAACCTTTCATCTCTGGCTGCACAGAATGAATCAGTAGAACCTGAAATTTACTAACCACTTAAAAACTAGGTATGTGGAATAAAAGGATACAGAATATAATGCGACACAGGCAGGTTTTAACAGCTCAGGGTGACATTTAACCAGTGATGCAAATGAAACAGCTACGTGACATGGAAAGACCTAAACTAATCTAGCAAGGTGCTTATTCTTAAACAAAAGAGAAGGAAGTTTGACAGGTGAACGAACGAAGGACTGTTATTTCAGAGGTCACATGACTTGCTGTCAAAGCACCAGCTATGCCTGTACTTTCTAACATGTTTAATGCATGATACATGCCACTATGTGCACAAGTACACACACATACCTGCACACACATTGAACAACCAGTTGTTTTCACTCTAGTAATTTTTATCTTTAGATGTTCTCTCACACTTATTCAGAGTCTTCTGAACTCTAAGAGACCTGAAAGCTATTATATTATATAACAGAAGGAAGAAGAAAACTAAATTCCCATACCTTGATTCTTTCACTATATTCTCAGAAGGGGATTGCGATATATATATGTATATAATGTATATACATGTGTATATATACATGTTATATATACATACACATATATACATGTGTGTAAATACATACATGTATACATGCACATGCATGTGTATGTACATACATAAATACATACATATACATATATCTATATCCTCTTCTCCTGAAGTTTTTTATTCAAAACAAAAATTTTTAGACTTCAAAGATTGCAGAGGAGCAGCTGGGAGCTAACTGAGATCTCACGAAGAAACCAGTTTTAGTGTTCCAGTGAAAAATCCAAGGCTGAAGAGTCACCCAAGTGAGCCATCATAGTACAGAGTTTGGCCAGAGAGGAAAAATTCAGGCAGCCTGTTTAAGGAGACAGATTTGAGCATACACCAGTGACCGAGGTGGCAGTGGCTGTGGCTGCCAACATAGCAGTAGACAGAGCCTGAGAAAAAGGTGCCAGAAACAGAGTGCAAGCAGCTTCTATTCACCACCAGTGTGAACTGACAAGGAGCAAAAAATCTTCATCCTGCTGACCACAGATGGACGCAGATCACAGACGGCCTGAAAAACCAAGGGAAGGTGTGAGTACCCAAAAAGACATTCCCACTCCTTCTCACAGAATAGCATTTGGAAGGTAGCTCTTCCTCTATCACCCCAGAAGAATGTCATCTTTCATACTGGCAAAGACCAGGCCAGGGCAGCCAGTAGATACCTCAGGCCTTAGAATTAGACACTGCTGAGCCATTCTTCAACAGTGCAAAGCAACCCGACCAGTGGGACTCAGCTCCATCCTGAGGAAAGTTGACCTTTCCAGATGGGGGAAGGATCACCCAAGGCAGGGCAACTTTCTTCACAGAGTAAACAGCCAGAGGAGGCCCCACCCCTCTGCAGCATGGCAGCAGCAGCTCTCCATGCTGCAGGAGGTTAAAAATAAATAAATTCAAAACTGGAGAGTAAGAGAAAAGCCCAGGACCAGATGCATTCACAGCTGAATTCTACAAGGCCTTTGAGGTAGAACTCAATTGGTACTCCCCCAACTCCTCAATGAAAATGAAAGTTCACTACCAATCTCATTCTAGGAAGGCTGCAAAACCCTCATCCTCAAAACAGACAGGGAATCATCAAAGAAACAGAACTCTAGACCCATTTCTCAGATGACCATCAATGCAAAACTACAAAATCCTGGCCAATCAACTTCAACAATTCATAAAAAAAATCATACACTACGATCAAACAGGATTCATTCCATGGATGCAAAGCTGGTTCAATATACGCAAATCAATAAATGTAATACATCACATCAACAGGAGCAAGGACAAGAATCACATGGTAATCTCAATAGATACAGAAAAAAGATTTGACAAGATCTAACACCACTTTATGATGAAAGCGCTGCAGAAACTAGGAATCCATAGAACGAACATTCCTCGATATAAGAAAAGCTGTGTATGACAAACTTACATTACAACATATTATAACTAGCATTATACTTAATGGCAAAAAGCTAAAGCCATTTCCTCTAATTTCAGGAACAAGACAGACTGTCCATCTCTCCACTCCTCTTCAGTATAGTATTAGATTGCTTAGCTACAGCAATAAAACAAGAAGCAAACTTTAAGGGGATCCAAATGGGGAAGGATGAAGTAAAACTCTCCCTCTTAGTATATGACATGATCTTGTATTTAAAGAATCCCCTAGACTCTACCCCCAAGTTATTTGAGCTGATCTGAAACTTTGGCAAAGTAGCAAGGTATATAAAATTACCCCTCAAAAGTCAGTGGCTTTCTGTATGCCAACAATGAGAGTAACTCTATCTCCTCAAATAGTTATACTTTCTTTCTGTTAAAGCATTCAAACTCCTCTCATTGCTCTTTTGGAAACATGCAGTATATATTTCCGTAGTCACTCTGCCATGAACACTACAAGTTACTTCTACTGAATTATAACTCTGTACATACTGACTAATCTTTTTCCATCTCTCCATTCCCATTCCTAACTTCTATCTCTTATAAAATCACTGTTCTACTCTCAATTTCTGAGAATTTAAGTCCTAGCACGAGTGAGATTATGCAGCATTTGCTTTTTTTGTGCTTGCCTTACCTCATTTAACATGATCTCCAAAGGTCACAGTAATGTCAGCATCAAAGGCCAACACTGTTCCAACCACAATAGAAACCAGTTCTATTCGAAGTTCTAAGTAGGTGAGTGACTAGTGTCCCTCTATAGAAAACAGTCACAGCTTCCCTCTGTTTCTAAACCCTTTGAAAGGAAACTGTACATTAGCCAGAGAATAGGGATGAATTAAGCGGTTAATAAATTTTAAAAACCCAACCTAAATACTAAGTATCATATTAACCTCAGATTCCTAATTAGAAAATGCATAGCTTGCAATAAAAGTATTTGCTATTAATGAATGTAAATTAATGCAACCAGTTTAATAATGTTTAACTATTGAAACTAATATTGAAGCATTTGTTTGCCCTCTTTCTTCACAAGTTAATAAAAAACAAGTAAATTAGAGCACTGTGACATATCTCAATCGAAGAAAGAAAATCCTTCCTTTTAGAATGACTGATTAATGAACCTTGAATTAAAAATCAACCTCAAAGATATTATGAGTGAAGGGGCTGGGAAGATGGCTCCGTGGTAGAGCGCTTGCCTTGCATGCATGAGGCCCTGGGTCCAATTCCTCATCACCACATAAGCAAAAAGAAAAAAGCCAGAAATGGCGCTGTGGCTCAAGTGGTAGAGGGCTAGCCTTGAGCTGAAGAGCTGAGGGACAGCACCCAGGACCAGAGTTCAGGCCCATGAACAGAGGCTCCCTCCCCCCAAAAAAAGAACTTATGAGTGAAAACTATTGTCTACACTACTCTAGAAGACAAAGCCAATTTCAGTGTAGAACTTTTCTGGCATACAATAAATGCTTACAGTCTCATTGAATTATTTTACTACTATAATATCCTAGGTGTTATATATAGAAGGCACATAGGATGCCTATACAAATGAGAGATGGTGTTAACAGTCCTGTAGTTAAGACTTTTCTTCATGTATCCCATTTCAAACAAATCTATCCTCAAAACCTTACCCATGGCTGCACATTGGTGGATATCCATAAAGTAGGCAAATAGCTCTCAAGAAAATTCCACAGCAAAGTCAGATCATGCTCAAGAAAACTCTTAAAACTCGTCTTAATTATATTTTTGTTTCATTTCTCCTCAGTACTATTTCCAAGTTCCTTCCAAAATTTTCCCTTGTCTTTTGATTGTCATGTAATTATAGTTAATGCACCTGATTCTAGGTTTAAGAGCCTATAATCATAAATTTAGAAGAGATGTTATAGATGTTCAATACCTTTTCCTAAAATCAAACTAAACACTATGGAAGCAATAATATCAGGGAAGTCTCCAATCTTTTGCCAACCTAATTACTTCCTAAATTTTCTTGTGTCAGACTATTTTGAAAGAGCTATATAATCTATTCCCTGAGAGCTTCTACCTACCGATTGAATCTTACTATTTGAAGCAATATACCTAAAAGCAGATATCGTGTTCTATAACTTTCTTTTCCTAAAGTTTCAGAAAACATAAAATTTTAGCTTCTTTTCCTATAGCACAATTGGAAATTCCTTCCTATGTTGGTTTCATTCCTCTGAATATTCTGAGACAACCTTATACTTCTTCACTAAAAGCTATTGTTGGGTTGAACCTGATGCCATCCCTTTCACCTATTAGATTCATTTTTGTAACTTGAGTACACATTTACTCAATGGGTAAGCCCAGGATATTTTTGATACTCGGTGCTAAGTAAAATTATTCTGCTCCACAATAAGTGAGATAGTTAACAGTTCTAAGTGGAGAATATAACATTTACTCTACAAAATTTAGTCATTTCAGCCTGTTCAAATTTCTCAAAATTCAAATTCCATAATCAGGCATTAAAAATAAAAGTAAATCACTGTTGAAACTTACTGAGTTGGATTTGCAAAAATAGGTAAAACGTCCATCCGTGTGTATGTGTGTGTGAGTGTGTGTGTGTGTTTTAGAAAACATCAGTTTTCTGTGTTTTTTGCCTTTTCTTGTAGTCCATTATATATCTAAAAATATTATTTTTAAAAATACAATAAGTACCTTTCAACTGCTATGGATCTTAATAATAAGACTATTAGCCTTTGAAATTCTAAATTAAAATTTGTCACATTTTGTTAATCTAACAAAACAATGTACACACTCTTTTGAATTAATCTATGAATTAGCAGAGTAAGTCAACATATATAGCAATAAAATTAGTTCTATTATTAACTTCATCATGTAAATAATATTAATGATTACAATGTCATGTGCAACTTAAAAAGACACATATAATTTTTGGTAAGGTTCTAGAAGTCCTTGATAAATACTCAACAACCAGCATGAAGTCTTCATGCTCTGTGCCAAGCGAGTAAGGTCTAGTTTAAGTGTGATGGGAAGAGTCAGAGTACAATGTATCCTGAAGCCACCCACAGCAATTCAGGGCCAGTAAGTCCCTCAAGAACACTCATTTTTGGGGGGGTCCAGTAGTGGGGCCTGAACTCAGGGCCTGGGCACTGTCCCTCAGCTCTTCAGCTCAAGGCTAGCACTCTACCACTTGAGCCACAGCGCCATTTCTGGCTTTTTTCTTTTTGCCTATGTGGTGCTAAGGAATTGAACCCAGGGCCTCATGCATGCAAGGCAAGCACTCTACCACTGAGCCACCTTTCCAGCCCAAGAATATTCTTTTTTTTGGGGGGGGGGTCTGGTCATGGGGCCTGAACTCTGGGCCTGGGCGCTATCCCTCAGCTCTTCAGCTCAAGGCTAGCGCTCTACCACTTGAGCCACAGAGCCACTTCCAGCTTTTTTCTTTTTGCTTATGTGGTGCTGAGGAATCAAACCCAGGGCCTTGAGCATGCAAGGCAAGAGCTCTACCACTGAGCCACCTTCTCAGCCCCAGAATATTCATTTATTTTATGTCTTAAAAATAACCTGAATTTCAATGGCTTTGCAGTATCCCACTGCATTTGGTTTCAACTAGAATTTATGCCTGAAAACTCTTAACTTCTAATGTTAAAACATTTTAGTTTTATGTACCCAAACATTTTCTTAGTGCTCTAAATGAGGAGCATCTGGTCCTCTGACCTACCCCATGAAAAACATTGTGTGGTCAAATAAGCAGAAAATCTATTCCTTTTGGGTATCTATAATCCTCTTTATCTATAATCCTCATTACCTTTCTGTTTCAGTTGTGTACAGCATTCCCTACTCACCTAACAATATAATCTTTCCACATGCTAGCCTCAATATTCATTAACATTTCACTGATCTACAGAACACGTGGGGAAATTTTTACTTCTTTACTTCAGTTATACATTTATCCCAGTACTATTACATAGAGCTTTGTATTTCATATGTTAAATTTGTCCAGATTTGTGAAGAAATCCCTCCTATTCCTTTAAGACCCTCTAAAGGCTAGATGCACATACTATTTCTTTTCTAAAAGAAGCTAGCAATATAGGTGGGAAAAAGAAAGTTTAGTGATAATCCTTATCATCTGAGACACTGAAGATCTTTAATTACTTGGATCTTTCTAACATATTCAGAGAGACTCAGAAAAGACATCACAAAAAAGAGGAGTCACCAGTATTTTCTGGAGGTCCCTTAAAAGCACTAAAACCCTCATTTCTGTTTGGCTAAGAAAAATTCCCTTTCTCATTACCTAAAATGCTTGACCAAACTTACCTCTCTGAAATGAGGGTTTTTCCCCTTTTTATTAAAAAAAGAGTCTCTGTTACAGATTATTTTGTTTTATTATTTGCAGTTTTTCCCTAGCTGTTCTGAAAAAAAGGAATTTCTAAAACCATAGATAGCTAATGCTATTTTTTCAGAAGTACATAGTAAAGAAGAATGAGTTTATAAATAAAGAAAATGTTTATACAGGAAATGTGACTTCAAATTCCAGACTTGTTTAGAGCTTGTACAAAGTTTTTGATAGACTGATAGAATCAAACACTGAGTTAGACCAAAAGACGGTAAAATTCTTTCTTTCTTTCTTTCTTTTTTTTTTGAGAGACAGCTGGGCGCTGTCCCTCAACTCTTCAGCTCAAGGCTAGTGCTCTACAACTTGAGTTACAGCGCCATTTCTGGCTTATTTCTTTTTGCTTATGTGGTACTGAGGACTTGAACCTAGGGCCTCAGGCATGCAAGGCAAGCACTCTACCACTGAGCCACATTCCCAGCCCCAAGATGATAAAATTCTTTAAATGACTCTATGTGTGAAAGAAGGATCCACTTGAGAACAATAATCATAGGTTAGCTGAAGAGGGAGGGAAGGAAAAACATCCAGAGTTCTTTTGGACTTTACCCTGAAGCAAACCAAGTAAAACTAAATGTTTAATGAAATCTGTCTAAATCCAACCAACACATGCAGAAAAATGCCAAGAGGTCACTCACCCAGGGTTACTACTAATAGTGGGACAAGTAAAGCAAATTCTGGGGTGATTTGAATCATAGCCACAATTAAAGCTTCAGTACCATGTCAAATATATTTCAACACTTTAAAATCTTTTGCTGGCATAAAGGTTTTCAAGTCGACTAATGACTAATGACTACGTGGAACAAAAGCAATGTATGAGAATTGCAATTATCACCACAACAAAGGAAAAGAAGCATAGTTGATATTAATGGCCCACTGTATAGAACTCACATTAATTTCTCTCCATAAGTAAATGAAATAACTTCTTAAATGTGACTCCCTGCCAACATTCAAGCTCAATGCAATCGATCATTCACACTATAACCAGAGGAACCTTACAAACCTGATCATAATCATTTCCCTAAATAATTTCACTAGCATCCTGCTTTCCCAGAACTAAACTACAAATCACTGGTTTAACCTGAAAGTCCTTCCCAGTTTCCCTTTGTCCCACTCCTCTTCAGCTACATCATTGCCCTAACTTCTCCATCCTCACCCCATTTCCACAATTCATCCAGAGCTCCACACATAATTTTTTCATATCCGAACCATTTCATTAGCTTTCTCTCTTCTTGGCTTGCCTTCCCTTCAATGCATCCCTTACGAAATGATCTGTTGATCAAAATTATGTTCAAAGATCATTATCTCTTTGGAGATCTTCTTTGCTCCGCTAGGTCAAATTAATGTTGCTCTTCCTGTGCCCACAGGAACCTCCTGCAATAGATAATAAATTGTAACACGTTAACATTATTAAGAAGTGATTTTCTAAACATAGTTTTACTCAATTTAATCCTAACAACAACCTCATGAGGCTGGTACTATGATTATTATCACCAATTTTCAAATAAGACAGTCTGAGACATATATACACTGAGTCACCTATATGAGGTCATTCAAGTATTCATTGACAAACACAAATTTGGAATACAGTTGGTCTGTCCCCATATTCACTCTTAAAGATTATCCCACAGTTGCATCACTTGAGGGTCCCCTGGGATGAAGCTAAAAAGAGAATCCAGGGCTTGCTTTGGCTAGAGGTTCCACGAGGCAGGAGTCAACTTCCAGAGGAAGCCTCGAAATCAGGGGAAAAAAAGCAGATCCATGATCTAAAATGGGGGATTAAGTCAAGCAAACCAAAGAGGTAAGATTTCACAAGCCCTCAAATAAAAAGCAAATACAAATGTCAGAAACTGGGCTCTGAAATAGATAAAAAGTGAGAATAAGTCTGGTTCCATAAGCAGGGTAATTTCTAACTCCTTATGTCCTGAGAAATGAGCTAAGAGAAGTTCTCCCTTAGAGGAAGTAGAAATAAATCTATCCATGTGCTTCAAAGTGTCAGAAAACTATAAACTCCCCCTTCAAACAAACTCCCCCTGTTCAGGATAGGGGAGGTCAAATTTTGAACAGCTCCTCACTGGCCTGGGCAAGGTTCTTTCCCATCTGAACAGCACATTCCCCATATTGCAAAACAAGGACCACAGTCATTTATTTATAAATCATAGACTGCTCAATTGTAGTTTTTGTGTGCGTGATGCTGGGATTAACCTCTTGTAATTGCTAAACAAGCACTCAATACTGAGCCAGTCCCTAGCCCTCATTTGTAATTTTTATCAGCTTGTTATTTGTCTTAATTGGCACTGCATTTCAGGTCAAAATTCACCAAATTTCTTTAGTAATAGCCTTGTTCCCTCTGGCACCCTATTCTGCAAATTGCATTTTTCTTCACAGATTGAGTGAAAAAGGAGCACATTTTTTAGGACCCTACTCAAATGCATTTTTCTTCATGAAGTGTTACTTTTTCAACTTTATTGAAAGTAAGCTGATTCTCTCAAATTCCTACACACATTCTTTGTACCAATTAAAGGTATTCTCTGTATTTTTATGTCAATAGCCTTGATTGATGATTCTATTCCCAGTGCAACTACCACTAATACTAGTAGCTATCTCTTTTTTTTCCTGTGCTAGAACTGAGCTTCAACTCATGGCTTGGAATTCTGAAGGTCTCAGTTGACCATACCTTCACTTCCAACATTTTTTTCTGATTAATTGAAGGTAAGAATCTCACTGTTTTTTCTATTCCAAACCCCATGATTCTTAGACTGAACCTCTTGAGCAGCTAAGCTTATACATGTGAGCCACCAGCACCTGGGTTCACTTCTTAACAATATGCTATGCGGGCTGGGATGGTAGCTCAGTGGTAGAGCGCTCGCCTTGCATGCATGAGGCCCTGGGTTCAATTCCTCAGCACCACATAAGCAAAAAGAAAAAAGCCAGAAGAGGTGCTGTGGCTCAAGTGGTAGAGTGCTAGCTTTGAGCTGAAGAGCTGAGGGACAGCACCCGGGCGCAGAGTTCAGGCCCCATGATCAGATCCCCCATTCCCCCCCGAAAAAAAGAATATGCTATGGGCCTTTACATATAGTCACTTATTCAACAACCTGAAATGCAGCTGTTTCATGTCAGTAAATAAGAATCACTTTGAAAAACTATGAAATAATCTTTTGTAAAAAGATATATTCTTATCTTTATTTTATAAACAAGAAAGCTAAGGTACTAAATCATTGACAATCTTGTCAAGTTCACACACCAGTTAGCCACAGAGATGTGAAATGACTCTAGGCCTTATTTCTACATACAGTTGTACTTACTATCTGTGTGTTGACTCAGTTTTCCTGTCTCCATGTAATAAAGCTGATATCATGTGAACATGGACTGAAAGCAGAACAAATTATAAGCAATAGAAAATGTGTCTCTCTTCTGAGCTGAGGCATTTTAGAGTACAACCCTGGAAGCCACAAAAGAGAGAGCCTGGACCTAAAAATCACATTACACAATGCAGAGGTGTTATGCATCAAACCTTCAGAAAGCAAAAGACAAACCAGTGATGATCCCTTAGTTCTCTAATTTGTTTTTCTCATTGTCAATGCTGCTATAATAAAGACTCTCAAACCTAGTTTCTCAACCTTAACTCTCCTTCAACTTCTGATTCAACATTTCAGAGTATTTTTCAGCTAACACAGGCAGAAGAACAAAGAGAAGGAAATGAATACAGTAAATGCTACTAGCTTCTTCACATGGAAATAAAACAACAATGAAGCAATCAGATAGAATATGTGAGGAACTCACGGAGAACCTCACAAATCCTAATAATACCTCAGGTGTAATCTCAGATTCCACAAGATCATCTCAGAGTAAGAGAAGAGGACTGAATGCAAACAAGTTATGCAGTTATCGTACTCCAACAAAAATCTTTTCTTGTCTTTCTACCTATACTACATTTACATATTAGTTTCATTTCCTGTGTATCAGGAAATCTGGTCTGACATTGGAATACAGTAGTCAGAATAGCTTTTAGAAACAGCACAAATTCAATCACTTATTTCAGGTAATTTTCACTTATCATGAAAGAGGATCATGGACTTCTTCATTTCAGTTTCTATAATGGTAGGCATTATCCTCTCTACTGCCTTTCCTATTCATTGGCCATAATAGATACACTCTTTCAAATACTATTAAATTTAGAAATATTAAATGTGTTTGCCTCCCTCCAAGCAAATTCACCATAGTAATTTACACTACTCACAAAAACCCAAACATATACACATTAGTTAATGGCAGTATTTCTCACAATGGTGAAAACCAGAAACCTCAGTGTTCCACACTAGTTATATTATAGTATTTTCTATAAAAGATTATTTTATAGTGTTTTTAAAGTGATTCTTATTTACTGACATGAGACAACCACATTTCAGGCTTGTGAGTAAAATTGTAAATTACAAAACTCTATTTTGATTCTATTTATGTGTGTATTTGTATCTATGTCTGAGGACTATTTTGTGTAGGAAATAAAGAAGGCATAAAAATCTGCTTCAGAATTTTAACAGTTCTTTCTTGGTAGGTTTTGAGATGCACTTCACTTTTATATTCTTCTGTGTTGCTTCTGTTTTAAATGTTCATATATCTATATCTATATATAAAGGATTAGAGATATAGCTTAATGACAATGCTTTATCTAGCAAGCCTAAGATACCAGTTTCAATATCCACTAGCACAAAAATCACAAATGTAATACAGATTCATATTGGAAAAATGTTTAAGCTGTATCTTAGCTGCCACTTTCCAGCACACCAAAATTTCATTCAATGGAAACACAAAGTGACATAAACTAAGGTTAGCAATCTAGTTTATAGACATAACTTCTACCTAGTTTCTATAGTCAGAATGTTGCCTGTTATTACTCAATCTATAATGAAAATAATGAGGTTTCAAAAGTACACTCATAGTTAATTTCATTTCAGATTTCAACATTAAACGGTAAAGGCAGATTCTACATATACACCATAATTCCAATGAAACCTTGGGTAAAAATCTTGTTGCAGAATGAGTTCCTAAGTCATAATGTTTTTCTCTTTCTGACCACATTTTGAATTTATGAAGTCGTAGATGTAATTTATGAAGTCGTAGATGTAACAGTACCAGAAAATTTACTGGCTGTCAAATAATGAAAAAATGAAAGGCTCTAAACTATATTTGTTAACACACCCAGTAGTATATCAGACAAGATATTGTGAAATAAATTCTATACTTCAAGCCTCTTTTACCTGTTAAAGGATTTTTTCAAATAAGAAATAGACAAAATACACCATGAAGTTTTCTAGTTTAAAATCTAACCACCAGAATTTACCAACTAAGATGGCAAAATAGGAGAGTAAACAGGAAAAGATTCTATAATTCTATTGAAACAATAACCCTTGATATCACGGGTTATTCCAAGCAGAGTATGAATGAAGTTTGATTTTAGGTCTAGCCCATCCATTAAACAGATGCTACATTAAACATAAAGTTACTTAATAACAAAGTATTTGTGTCACTGGCTATTCTGGTTAAACACACACTATATTCATCATGGTTAAAATAATAAAGATTAATTTTTACTTTAAGTCATAGTTCAGTTGGTTGCATAGCTATTCAGGAAAGCTCTCATTCATCTAAATGATGACTTACAGAGACAAGATTCTTCCATATTGCAGTTTAACATTTGGAATATGTAGTTTCCAACTTTGCCACAGAACAGATGCTGGGGCATAAAATAAGAGGATTTCATGGATTGAGCTGGAAATAGCATTTACACCTATGTGCCTTTGTCTAGAAGTTAACCATATTATTTTACCTTGCTCCAAGAAAGGACTGAAAATATAGTTTGGTACCTAGGAAGACAAAATGGATTTGCGAACATGACGAATGCTGCTGTAGTTTGATGTTAACTGTTCTTTTTATCTTTGTAGAACATATTAGATACTATGGTAATTTCTTTCCTTTTCTGTATGCCTCAAACTCATGTGGCAAAGGAACACTCACTGCTCTAAAGTATAGACCTAAAAGTTATCACCAGCTTCTCCCTTTCCTCAGTGCTTCCACAGTCATCAACATTCCTGTGGCTCATTTTTTTCAGCCTATGCCTTTATCACCCCCACCATCAGCCAGGTGTTCAACTACCCTCTCCTGGAAAGAAATCTCTGCCTCCACTCTGACCGCAACCACAATTTTCACACCCCATCCATTGTTACCTCCACCAATACAGAAACAATAACAAATCTTTATTATCCTAAGACATAGTATCACTTCTCCTTACCTTTACACCTCAGTAGGTTTACTTCAGGCTCTGTTAAATATCTCACAATATCTCCTACAACTACAAAACTGCTCTGCACACTAAATGAGTTCCTTACATATGGATTAAGGAGACAAACAATAATCTCTTAGGAGCTATTAAAGTATATATAGGCATTTCTTTATATTCTAAGTGGTCCCATACTTCTAGAAATTGAGAGTTTGGCTCTACACATTTGATTGTTCCTTTTCTTGCCATATAGCCATACATTTGCAATATTTTAAAATATGGAATGCTTCAGCAATTTGTTTGTCATCCTTATAGAGGAGACATGCTAATCTCTGCACCATTTCAATCTTAGTATACAGTATATGTTGCTGTAGCAAGTACTTGATAATGCTTTCTATTGCCTTCAGCATGTTGATGCTCTAGCCAGCCCTTCTTTACTGTTTCTACAATATGCAGCAATGAATTTTACAACAAATATAATCAAATAAATATAATCTCTAACAAATGTAATTATTCCATATTATATATTACATTGTTATATATTAATGTAATTACTAATATGTATTTGATTATAGTTTACAAGAGAATAAGTAACAGCAAAACTGTTCAGGCTGTGGCCCATGGAAGCACTTGTTCACTTTGCAGATGCCCATCCCTAAAATAATATAAACTAGTCTTTCCTCTCTTCCCACCATTACTATGTGTTCACTGAAGAGTATTTAATAAATGAAGTCACCTAAGAATTCTAACCAAATCTACAATTTTATCAGCAATTCACCTTTATATTATCCCAATAAACCAAGACAGGAAGACATGAAGAAAAATTAGAGAGCTAAAGAAGTCTTAAAAGTGTGGTGGATATTAAAGCAGATAGTTGTGACAGAGCTGGTGATATTGTGACACAATCCTCTGGTGATATTGTGACAGAATCCTGCCAAAGTAGGACAGGCAGGGAGGGAGAGGAGGAGGAGGAAGAGCATCAGAATAATCCTTCTCAACACTTCTCTGGAACAAACTTGAATTGGTTCTCCAAGGTGGGGGTGATGTCTTGAGGGGGGGACACTTTCTCTGAAGTCTGACAAGGAATCAGGCAATATTGCAGTCCCTCAGGCAGCCCAAGTAAGCACAGGAACAAGATAAGAATTCCTCACCTTGAGCACTCACACTAGCTTTTTTTTGAAAGTTCCCAAACCTTCATGATAGAAACAGTTTTGATCCTCACAGCAAGATCTGTGAGGCAGGAAGGACGGAGAATCTGATCTTTAGTGAGGTAAACTGAGTCAGAAAGGAGCAATTGTAGGTCATCCAAAACCAAAGCCAATGCCTGCATTTCTTTATTCACTCACTCATTCGGCATGTATTTATTGATCACCTATTATGTGGCAGAGCCTGTGTCAAGCGAGGGTGATCTACAAGGTACTTGCTCTGAATTTAGAGAACTGTACATTTGAAGAAAAGACTAATAAATCATCAACATAATAACAACAGGTATTAGTTAATATCATAATTTCTGATTATGTTACCATAACATGGGAAATGATAGAACAATATCGTTAGAGCAATGGTATAAATATACCAGGAAGATTTCAGGGTCAAGGAATCAGAAAGGGAAAGTCTGAGCTAAAAGGTAGTGAAAGCAGTGAAATTCCTGAAGGAGCCAGGTGCTGGTGACTCACACCTGTAATCCTAGTTACTCAGGAGGCTGATATCTGAGTCTAGGTGATATCCTACCAGTCTAGCTAGCCTGCAGTAAGCATTGCACTAGATTGGTTTAGCTAGATCTTCCTCATCCCCAGTGTCTTCTAAATACCAGCTCCATGGCTAATAAAGTTCTACTTGTGGCCAGGCCCTGGTGGCTCACGCCTGTAATTCTAGCTACTCAGGAGGCTGAGATCTGAGAATTGCAATTCATAGCCAACCCTGGGAAGGAAAGTCCATGAGCCTCTTATCTCCAATGAACCATCAAAAAAGTTGCAAGTGGAGCTGTGGCTCAAAGTGATACAGCACTAGCCTTGAGCAAAAAAGCTAAGTTAAACATTTCATACATCAAAGGAAAATGAGCAAATATGAGGTGAGGCAGGAAAAAAGAATCACAAGGACCCAGAGAAACAAAGGATACGTGTTTCCCTTCTAAGTGGAAGCTAGATAGTTGATACATTCATAAGTAAATACATTGGGTGGTGTGCAGCTATATGCAGATACATTCACTGAAATACAGTAAACTCAAGTGTCATCTCAAATATTGTATAATTCCTTAGAAAGGCTAAGTTCAACAAAATAAAAATAAACAAGAATCAGGTACTCAAAAGGAATAGAGTAGGGTCAAGGAGAAATGAGTAAATGAACGAAGAAAAGAAGAGGAGAAAACTGTCAAGAATTCTATGTATTTCCTAAAAATGAAGATGAATGAGGGGAGGGGAGGAATGGCTGAGAATGTTGAAAGGAGTAACATGGACCAAGACATACTGAATCCATCAACTGCTTTGTTACATGACAACTCCATTATACAACGACTTAAAGACAATTCCAGCCGGGCACTGGTGGCTCATGCCTGTCATCCTAGCTACTCAGGAGGCTGAGATCTGAGGATTGCAGTTCAAAGCCAGCCCAGGAAGGAAAGTCCGTGAAACTCTTATATCCATTGAACCACCAGAAAACCAAAAGTGGCACTGTGGCTCAAGTAGTAGAGCACTGGCCTTGAACTGAAGAGCTTAGGGACATCGCCCAGGCCCAGAGTCCAAGCCCCATGACTGACCAAAAAATAAAAAAAGAGACAATTCCAAAACATTCAGAACAAATACAGTGAAAGAAGCAAGGCAGAAGTAAAAAAATTACAAGGAAAAAACTGAATTTGAGGACTTACATTCCAATCACTGAGGTGTCATGATTCTATGTCAGTGGCATACGTTGCTGGCTCCCAGAGCCTCAGTTTCCCTCCTCTGGTGAATGAAGGATCTGGGTCCCAGAGGGTACCCTTCTAAATCTGAGGTTCTCTGCAGTTCTACATTGCTATTCTTGTCCCTCCAGAGAAAGAGAGAGAGAGAGTCAGAGAGACAGACAGACAGACCGACAGACAGTGCCACACGAGCCACTGCCACGCCATGGGGCCTGGTGCAGGATAATTTATAGTGCCACATTGCAAATGGAACATATTCACCATCCACAATCTTTAGTGTCATCATTATTGGCCTCGTGGGAGAAGTTTATTTCTTCCCTGCCCTTCAAATGTTAGCACAAGGTGAAAAGACTGGGCATACTTTTCCTGGGCTTTGCAAGATGGAAGTCTGTGAACACGGGGACAAATCCATTTCAAGGTCTGGCTTCAGGAGGAGGAGAAGAGGCCATCTAGAGCTACCATTCCAGCAAGGTGCAGTTCATTCCCACAGATATGATTGGAGAAGCTACCAGGTACCTCATTTCCCCCCTCAGAGATCATTCTCTGCTTCAGTTCCATCTGTCATCTGTCCTTTATTAACCTCATGAACATCTTATAGTGCCAGGTACCAGTGGCTCATGCCTGTAATCCTAGCTATTAAAGAGGCTGAGATCTGAGGATCATGGTTCAAAGCCAACCCAGGTAGGAAAGTCTGTGAGACTCTTATCTGCAATGAACCACCAGAAAACCAAAAGTGGAGCTGTGGGTCAAGTGGTAGAATGCTAGTCTTGAGCAAGAATGATCAAGGACAGTATGCAGCCCCTGAGTTCCAGCCCCAGGACAAGCAAAAAACAATACCGCATATGCGTGTGTGCGCGCACACACACACACACACACACACCACATACACACACACATATCTTAATACATAAAGCTTCCTTATAGATAACATCTTTCCTGTGAATTCTCCCAATATTCCCACCAAACTAATGGTAACCCTTTCAAGCATTTGCCCAACATTAATACCGCACTTCATACTGATCAGCCATAGTTCAAACCCTAGTATCATCAAAAAAAAAAGAACAAAAGAAAGAGAATGAAAGAAAGAGCTGGCTGGTAGTTCCTGTCATCCTAGCTCTTCAGGAGGCTGAGATCTGAAAATAATGGTTCAAAGCCAAGCTGAGCAAGGACAAGACTAGTCTATGAGACTCTTATTTCCAACAAGTGGTAGAGTGCCAGCCTTGAGTAAAAATGCTCAGGGAAGTGAAGGATCTCTATTATGAAAACTTTTAAAACCTGAAAAAGGAAATCAAAACAGAACTTAGAAAGTGGGAAAACCTCCCATGTGCCTGGATTGAAAGAATCAACATTATGAAAATGGCAATACTTCCCAAGGCTATCTACAAATTCAATGCGATACCTATCAATATTCCAGCCTCATTCTTCAAGAAAATAGAAGAGGCAATCCAAAAATTTATATGGAACAATAAAAATCCCCGAATAGAAAGAAAGAACAGTGCTGGAGGAATATCAATACAAAATTTCAAACTCAACTACAAAGCCATAGTAATCAAAACAGCTTGGTATTGGCACAAGAACAGACATCAGGACCAATGGAATAGAATTGAAAACCCAGAAATGAACCCACAAACCTATAGGCATCTAATCTTCGATAAAGGAGCTAAAATAATAGAATGGAAGTACAGCTTCCTCAGTAAATGGTGCTGGCAAAATTGGTTAATCACTTGTAGAAAACTAAAGCTAGATCCTTATATATCACCCTGCATCAGAATCAACTCCAAATGGATCAGACCACGAAGTCAAAGCAGACACTCTGAAAACATTACAGGACGGAATAGGAGAAACCGTAGGTCTCCTTGGCACAGGCAGAAAATTTCTTAATAGAGACTCAGAAACACAACAAATCAAAGAAAGGCTGTACAAATGCAATTGCATGAAATTGGAGAGCTTCTGTTTTGCAAAGGACATAGCTAGCAAGATCAATAGAAAGACCACGGATTGGGAGAAGATCTTTACTAGCTATACAATTGACAAGGGTCTCATATCTAAAATATATCTGGAACTCAAAAAATTAAATCCCTCAACAACAAATCCTCAAAGAAACAACTGCCCAAGTGGGATAAAGACTTAAAGAGAAACTTCTCTGAAGAGAAGAGGAAAGAAGGATGGCCAATAGACACATGAAGAAATGCTCAACTTCCCTAGCCATAAAAGAGATGCAAATTGAAACAATACCACCTCACCCTAGTTAGAATGGCTATAATCAAGAACTCTAATAACAACAGATGCTGGAGGGGATGTGGACAGAAGGGTACCCTACTGCATTGTTGGTGGGAGTGTAAACTTGTTCAAACACTTTGGAAAGTAGTATGGAGGTTCCTCAAAAGACTCCACATAGAGCTCCCTATGACCCAGAAATCCCATTTTTGTGCATTTATACAAATGATCCCAAACAAGACCATACTAATGCTATCAGCACAACTATGAATATGGAACCAACCTAGATGCCCCTCAGTAGATGAATGGATCAAGAAAATGTGGTATATATACGCAATGGAATTCTATGCCTCCACCAAAAGGAATGACATCTCCCCTTTTGTTAGGAAATGGAAAGACTTGGAAACAATTATATGAAATGAAGTAAGTCAGGCCCAAAGAAACAGAGGTCCCATGGTTTCCCTTATTTGCAATAACTAGTATATGTCTGAGACAAGCAGAAATGGTCAGATAAGTTGATGTTAGGCAAAATGAACCCCAAGATAATGACTCAAGTGGTTTTTCTTTCTTGCTATTGTTTCTAACATATTTATAAGATTACTTCTTTGTTGCTTTGTATGTCCCTCCCCCACAGTATAACCCCTGTTTTCACTGTATTTGATATTGGTATAATTTGAGGAGGGGAAGGAAAAAAAACAATTGTTTAATTAGGGATAAGGTTGACCCATTGCAACAATGAGATGTACAAGCTGTTATGTTGAAAAATGAACTTTACAACTTTGGCTGGAGAAGGGGTGGGCAGGGAGAGAAGATGGGAGGGCAGGGATGGTATGGGGAAACAAAGGAGGAGGCAACAATGCTCGGTAAGAAATGTACTAATTACCTTGCTCTTGTAATTGTATCCCCTCTGTATGGTATCTTCACAATAAAAAATTTATTAACAATAATAAAAAATGCTCAGGGACAGTGCTCAGGCCCTGAGTTCAAGCCCTAGAACTGGCACCAAAAAAGAAAGAGAAAGGAAGGAAGGAAGGAAGGAAGGAAGGGAGGAAGGGAGGGAAGGAGAGAGGGAAGGAGGGAGGGCGGGCAATTTGAATGTCTCATTTAGTAAGCCAATGGCTACTGTTGGCTAATATTTTGGAGTGAATTCTTGTTTAATAACGCACTATGAAGGTTCTCGTTATTCTAAGCCTGAGACCTATACTTTCAGATTCACTTCTCTTTTTTGTTGTTATGTTTTTGTTGTTATGTTGTTGTTTGGTTTTATTTTTTTGATGGCTGTGGGACTTGAACTCAGGGCCTGGGAGTTGTCCCTGAGCTCTTTTGCTCAAGGCTAGTGCTCTACCTCTTTGAGCCACAGCTCCACTTCTGGTTTTTGAGTAGTTAATTGGAGAGAAGAGTCTCACAGGGATTTTTCTGTGTGGGCTGGTTTTGAATCATGATCCTCAGATCTCAGTCTCCTGAATAGCTAGGATTACAGGCCTGAGCTACCAGCCCCCAGCTCAGGTTTACATCTTTATCTGTGAATTATGTGCCCAGCTACAGCATCCCTGTCATGAAGATGTCTAATAACCATTGCAACTGGACTAAGTAGCAGGAGTAGCAGGCTCAGACACTGGGAAGGGCAGCAGGGCCACCTAAGCCAGGATGAACAACTGAGGACCCAGGTCTGGGAGAAGATAGAATGCTGAGGTATCTGCTTCTCCTGCACCTACAATGTGGGAAGAGATAGCCTGGCCTGGCCCTTTCCATTCATATGAGGTGGGGGAAAGTACCAAGGATCTAATTGATCCATAATATTTATGAGAAACAGTAGAAATAAACTCCTCATGCAATTGGTATATAAATCATTTCAGCAATGAATAATGATACCAAGACAGGTAATTTATTTTAAATATGAGACACTTCTGAAAGCCTGGGCTTGGTGATTATGTTTAAAGTACTCTCTAAGCTGGTGTGCTGGTATTTGATGCCCAGAATCCTAGCTACTCAGGAAGCTGAGATCTGAGGATCATGGTTCATAGGCAGCCAGGGTACAGACAAATTTGAAAGATTGTTTTTTGCTGGTCCTGGGGGCTTGAACTCGGGGCCTGGGCTCTGTCCCTGAGCCTCTCTGTGCACAAGGCCAGTGCTCTACCACTTGAGCCACAGTGCCACTTCCAGCTTTTTCTGTGCATATGGTAATAGGGAATCAAACCCAGGGCTCCGTACATGTTAGGCAAGCACTCTACCACTAAGCCATATTCCTAGCTCAGAGGGATTCTTATCTCCAGTTCATCTCAGTAATAAAAGCCGGAAGTGGAGTGGAAATAGCTAAGCAAGAGTGTGAGGCTCTGAGTTCAAACCTCACTACCAGCACAAGAACAAAGATACATCTACAATAGTACATCTACAATGTACTATTCTGGGCAAAAATGAGCTCCTGGACCCCAGAGATATGCAACCTAAGATTAGTTGGCCATACAGGTGTTATATGAGGAGAAAAGCTTAGCAGATCAAGGTTGGGCTGGATGTATTTCAAGGACCATGGGCCAATGACAAAACCAAAAGGGACGATGAAGCCAGTCCCAGTGGTTCACACCCTGTAATCCAAGCGACTCAGGAGGCTGAGATCTAAGGATCAAGGTTCTAAGCCAGCCTGGGCAGGAAAGTCTATGAGACTGATCTCCAATGAATCACCAAATTCTCCATCCACTCACCCAACTCTAAAACATCTCTATTGAAGAGTCATATGCACATATACACACACATGTATTAACTGAAGTATGGCTGGGTTGGGGGGAGGATTTGGACAATTTACAAAAATGAATACCAGCAAGCCAGAACTTGAGATATTAATGGTGGGATGATGAGATCTAGGATGAGGGGGCAGGCAAATGAAGAGAGGAAGGGTACACAAATGCAACCATAATAGTCAATGTATATGTGTGTAAATGGAACTAGGAAAATTGAGGGGAAGGAGAGGAAGGATAGAAAGGGTGGGATTGATCAAGATGCATTGTACTCATAGACATGTTGAATTGAAACCCTCTTTGTTCAGCTACCTAAAGATAACAGTTTTTTTAATGTGTGTGTGTGTATGTGTGTTAAATGAGTGAATGGTTGTTGAAATGATAAGACATTCCAAAATCTCCAAAGCTAAAGCTTCTGCAGCTAGGCTGCAGATACGCTTTTGTAGCTTAGGCTAGGACAGATAAATCGATTATATCAGAGCTGCAAAGCCCCACCTGGTACAAAGGAGAGATGTGATGGTGGGAATCAGTGATGAGACTGATTAGTCATGTCTGCCCTACATGATCAGAAATGGCTGCAGGAACAATGCCTACCTGTCAGGTATTCTTCATGCTTGCCCTACATGTTGTAAAATAGACTTTTCACTGCTATCTCTCCTCTCTCTCTCTCTCTCTCTCTCACATACACACACACACACACACACACACACACACACACAGAGCCAGGAAGGATAAACTGGAATCAAGGTGTTCATTGAAGTGGGCTATAATCTAATGAGAAAGAAGATGGCTCTCAGTCCCACTGCCCCGTGGGGACAGCCATCTCTGATTCCCAGGCTGAGGGCTTTGTAAGGGGGACCCCAGGACCTCTCTATCAGCAGGTGACCTCCACTCTTTAGCCTCTCTTGATGACTCCTTGCTAGAGGACATCACGCATATTATCTCATTTCATCTTTTGTTGTTGTTCTGGTCCTGGGGCTTGAACTCAACACCTAGGTGCTGTCCCTTAGCTTTTCACTCAAGCTAATGTTCTACCACTTGAACAGTTCCATTCTGGCTATTGGTGGTTAATTGGAGATAAAAAAATCTCATGGACTTTTGCCAGGGTTGGCTTCAAAGTTATAACTGTGAGATTCCTATGCCCAGCTGGCAAATTATTTCTAAAGCAAAATAGGCAAGTGGTTTATGCCTGTAATCCTAGCTATTCAGAAGTCTGATAATATGAGAATCAGGGTTTGTAGCCAGTCCAGACAGCCAAATCCTTGAGACATTTATCTCTAATTAACCAGCAGAAAAGCTAGAAGTGGAGGTGAGACTCAAGTGGTTGAGCACTAGCTTAGAAAGAAAAAGCCAAGTAAGAATACGAAGCCCTGAGTTCAAGCCCCAGTATTAGCACAGAAAAAAGGAAAGGAAGGAAGAAATGTAGGAAGGAAGGAAGGAAGGAAGACAGACAGAGAGGAAAGAAGGAGGGAGGGAGGGAGGGAAAAGGAAGGAAAATAAGGAGAAAGAAATGGAGAAAGAGAAAGAAAAAAGAAAGAAGAGAAAGAAAGGGAGAAAGAGAAAGGAAAGACAAAAAGTAAAAAGAAAAAGAAAGGCAGACAAGAAGACAGGCAGGCAGGCAAAGTCATAACATTGAATGCAAATCCTGGCCTTGCTATATTATCTTTTTATATAAGCCTTATCATATAATTGGGCCTCACACACACAAAATTATGCGACCTAATCAAATTATCTCTCTTTCTAGCTCTATTCCTATATAGTCAATGGCATGGTTAAAGTCACTGCAGTCTCTCTTAGCAGGGTCAGAAACTGCCTGGTAGATGAATGACTTTGATTGAAGTCATGTTCCATGCTCTCTCTCTCTCTCTCTCTCTCTCTCTCTCTTTCCATTCTTCATGGCTAGCCCCTGAGAAGCAAGCAACTGCATCAAATCACACCTTCCCATCCCCGATATACACAGTGTTCCGAGTGGTCCTTCTGAGATGATTACCATCCTTCATCCCCACCCCGGCCCCCACACAGCACAGACCTCCTGATCCTGGCTCAGAGCCCTATCTTAGGCACTGTGACCTTCTGACTACACTGAGCAATTCTTCTCTCCACGCAGCTGTGGCTGCTAAGCTTCAGAGAGCAACATAAATTCCCATCAGGTCCACACTCTGCCCACCAATGTCAATGCCAATGTCCATGCCACTTTGGTCATGTAGGAACAGCCTGGGGGGGAACATCTTTGGCTCATTCAGCCTTACTTCTAGATGTAAGCAATACCTGCCAGACTTCATTCTTCTCCCTTCCTGGTCCCTTCCTGGCCCTGCCGTGGCTTTCACAAGACACTTGCCCCTGGGAGCAGAGGCTCTGTGGGCATATAGAAATATTCTCTGCATAACTTATTACTCCCCATACAGTCATCTTCCCCCAACTAATGGAGAATCAGAGAGAGTTTTTTAAACTACCAGATGTGTGTGTGTGTGTGTGTGTGTGTGCATAAAAATCTAGCCACCCAGTGAAGGAACATATTGCTTTTATGATTCTGTGTCATTCTTCAAGCTAGTTCCTTTATAAGAATGCTTTATGAGGGTATGAATTCATTCCTCCTTCTAGACCATCTCCTGTTTCTTTTTTATATTATTTGTGTGTATATGAGTGTGTGGGGGCGAGTGTCTGTGAATGAGTATGTGTGTGTAGGAATGTGTGTCCTGTTCCTGGGCTTGACTCAGGACCAGGGCACTGCTCTTGAGCTTTTTCCACTTAAGGCTGATACTCTAGCCCTTGAACCAAAGCTCCACGTATGGCTTTTTGCTGGTTAATGAGAGATAAAATTGTTACAGACTTTCCTGTCAGTTTTCAGATCTCAGCGTCCTGATTAGCTAGGATTACTGGTATGAGCCACTGGCAACCCAACCTACCTTTGATTTCTAAAATGGTTACCTGATCCATCTCAGCCAGTCAGAAATTCCCCAGTTATAGCCATACGATATGTAGATTTCCCAAGCAACAAGAACAGGGATTAGCATTGTGAAGTGATTCTCTTTCACTGACAGGCCATAATGGCAGAGAATAAGCCTTCCCTGAAGTGACTTCCCCTGTGCCACATCGTGAGAGCTGATGAAGCCAATAGAGGGGAACAGAGAACGGAGAAGCTAACATTCTTGATGACATTATTTATTTTTTAAAAGTGATCTTTAAGTCGTTGTACAAAGAAATTTCTATCCTGATGGGCTTTTTGTTGTTGTTGTTACCAGTCCTGGGGCTTGAACTCAGAGCCTGGGCACTCTCCCTGAGCTTTTCACTCAAGGCTAGCACTCTACAAGTTTGGGCCACAGCTCTACTTCCAGTTTTGGGTGGTTAATTGGAGATAAGAGTCTCACAGCTTTTCCTGCCCAGGCTGACTTTGAACTGCAAACCTCAGATCTCAGCTTCCTGAGTTGCTAGGATGACAGGTGTGAGCCACCTTCAAATAACCACCAGAAGTGGAGGTGTGGTTCAAGTGGTAGAGTGCTGACCGTGAGAAATATAAAGAGGGCTGACCGTGAGTGTGGAGGCCATCAGTTCCACCGGGAGTGCTGGCACAAATTAAAAAGAAAATAAAGAAAAGGAAGAAAAAAAGAAGATAGAAAGGAAGGGAAGAGAAGGAAAAGAAGAAGGGGAAGGAGTTAAAAGAGAAGAGAATTGAGGAGAAGAGAGAAGATGTGTATGCCAAGCACTGGTGACTCATGTTGTAATCCTAGCTCCTCAGGAGGCTGAGATCTGAGGATCCTGAATGGAAGCCAGCCTGGGCAGTCCATGAGACTCTTATCTTCAAATAACCACCAAAAGTGGTGGTATGGATCAAGTAGTAAAGCAACAGCCTTGTGTGACAAAACTAAGCAAGAGCCCAAAGGCCTGAATTCAAACTCCACTTCAAGTGTGTGTTGGCACCTGGATGTCCTCAGAGGAGGACAAGACACCCTAGGCCATAGCATGCATTCTTTTATGGTTTAATGGCAGTCATCCTATAGTTTAAGGAGGAATGATTAGCATCTCCACACCTCACCTTGAAGGAAAGGGTTTCTAGACAATTGTCCATTGCAATGCATAGTTTCTCTTCTGAGCCACAGCAAAATGCCTTCTCATTTCACTACAAGGAATCTTCACCATTTTTTTGTCAGACATGGGGCTTGAACTCAGGGCCCAGGTGCTATCCTTCAGCTCCTTTTGCTCAAGGCTAGTGCTCTACCAGTTGACCCACAGCTTCACTTATGGTTTTCTTGAGATTCATTGGAGATAAGACTCTTATGGACTTTCTTGGTGGGGCTAGTTTTGAACTCTGATCCTCATATCTCAGCCTCCTCATTAGTTAGGATTACAGGTGTGAGTCACCAAGGCCCGGCTTCCTCACCCTGCTTATTAGGAGTTTGTTTTGATCTCCTTGTGTGCTACAAATTGGGGAATAACTGACCTTGTTTTACTCTGCTCCTCGGAAACAAAGACTTATAGCCCACGTCCATGAACAGTAAAATATTTCACTGCAAATATTTTACACACTACCATCATCTCTAAATTTTCCTGATCTCCTTTCTAATTTTTTTTGTCTTGTTTTTTTTCCCATTTATTTTGTGGTGCTCTCTAAACTTTGCATTTTAATGAGCTGCCTTAACTCCTTTTCAGGACAAGGCAAGATATAAATAAATAAGTAAAGCATATGAATGTACACATATGTACCTAAAATAGCTCTCTTGATTTACAACTAGGGATCCTGTGTGTCAGAGCCCCAAATCATTTGAGCAAATTCAGGTCATTGTATCTGACAGATGCTGTGATAAGGAGACTATCGGCAGCACTTACAGAATCTTCCAAAATCCATTTCCTATTCATGTTGCATGCCAAGCCCTAATTCAAGCCTCCTTCACCTTCACAAGAGCTCCCAGAGGTAGGCACTGTCATGGTCCCTATGTTACCAATTAGGCTTAAAGGGGTGATACAACTTTTCCCAAGATTACATTTGAAAGCCAGGCACTGATGGCTCATGCCTGTAATCCTAGCTACTCAGGAGGCTGAGATCTGAGGATCACAGTTCAAAGCCACCCTGAGCAGGAAAATCCCTGAGACTCTTACCTCTTAATGAATCACCAGAAAACTGGAAGTGGAACTATGACTCAAAGTGGTAGAGTGCTACCCTTGAGCAAAAAAGCTCAGGGTCATGACCCAGGCCCTGAGTTCAAACCCCATGACTGACCAAAAAAAATTCACATTTATAGAAAGTAGCAGAGCCACAACACAAACACAAGATGGGTGAGTGCTAGAGTTGAAGTTCTATAATGTTTTGGGTCATATTGTAAGATGTTATTCATAAGAAGATCAAAACTCCATGGAGATAAACCAAAAATCATCAAGTAGTTGCTTACCATTCTTGGGTAAACTCCAGCTTTGCCATTAGTGGTGTGCAGTTTCCCAGAAAAGGAGAAGAAAATACACCATAGAGGATTCCACAGCACAAGCAAGAAACTATGGCTGGCATATGTGAAGCATGGAGAGCAGAATTTCCATGACTTAAGACCAACAGGACACAGGAGACAAACTACAGGTGCTCAAAGAAGTCCCAACCTTCATTCCCTAAGAAGGTTCTAGGGGGTGATGAGATTTGAGCTGCACCTTGAGAGATAGACTACAACTGGGTATAAAGAGAATACTAAAACCAGGTACCAGTGGCTTACTCCTATAATCCTAGCTACTCAGGAGCTAAGATCTAAGGATCAAGGTTCAAAACCAGCCTGAACAATAAATGACTAAATAAAAAAAGCCAGAAGTGGAGCTCAAGTGATAGAGCACTAGCCTTGCCCCAAAAAGCTTGAGAACAGCAACATGGCCCTAAGTTTAAACCCCAGGATTGGTACAAAAGAAGGAAGAGGAGGAGGAGGAGAAAGAGAAGATTCTAGTAGACTGGAAGGAAATACAAAGTTGAAATTTTCCAGGTATCTGCACTGTATAATTGGCCTTTCAAAAACTTAGATTAGCCAGCTAAGACTCAGCAGGTAGCAGGTAGACAGTCAGTGCAATCACACATGTGTAGACCCTGGAAGAGAAAAGCAGAGATGCTATACCCCAGACTCTCAGAAAAGAGAAAACTCAGAAAGAACCTGGAATCTACCCATCCCCCATCTCTGTAGCAACAAGATGAATGAAAAACCAGGAAAAGGTGTGTGTGTGGGACTGTGACCTATACACCACTGCTTCATTGAGGGCAGAGAAGGTAGGAATCCTGAGGTCTGAACACTCATCCACGAAATGGGGCTAAATGTATTTCCCCCCCTAGGGAGAGCAAATTAGATAATCCATTTGGAAAGCATTCTAGCCTATAAAACAGAATAATATGAACATTCCCAGGACTGGACAACATACTTCTATACAAGTGTATGTGTTCTATTTGGGAACAACCTAAATTAAGCTAAAAGCTGTTTCTTGATCCTTGCAATGATCTTTTTTTAAAAAAATGTGTCTATATGCATGTGTGTGTGTGCACGCACATACACACACACACACATACACACCACACATACACGTGCATACTGGAATTATGCTAGACCTCAGGGCCTGGACACTGTCCCTTAGCTTTAAATTTTTTTAATTTTTTCTTAACCACTTGAGCCACAGCTGTACTTCTAGCTTTCTGTTGGTTAACTGGAGATGAGTCTCACAGACTTTCCTACCTGGGCTGGCTACAAAACACTCTCTTCAGATATCAGCCTCTTGAGTAGCTGGGATTATAGGTGTGAGCCACCAGTTCCCAGTTTTGCACTGGCTCTGGTTTTATCTGGTATTTACAGCCAATAATTACCACCATTGCCCTTCTCCCAACCAAAGTTCTAGACTATTCAAAACAATTCTTTGCCAGCTGCCAGCGGCTCACAACTGTCACCCTAGCTACTCAAGAGGCTGAGTAGTGGTAGGATTGTGGTTCAAAGTCAGGCCAAGCAGGAAAGCCTCTGAGATTCTCATCTCCAATTAACTACCAAGAAAAAAAAGGCAGAAATGGAGAC
The DNA here is from genome assembly GCF_000151885.1 of Dipodomys ordii. Classification (NCBI taxonomy): domain Eukaryota; kingdom Metazoa; phylum Chordata; class Mammalia; order Rodentia; family Heteromyidae; genus Dipodomys; species Dipodomys ordii. The sequence continues at coordinate 143,982 of NW_012284084.1, forward strand.
ATGGCTTAAGTGATAGAGTGCCAGCCTTGAACAAAAAAAAAAAAAAAGCTCAGACCAATATTGCATCTAGGCCCAGAGTTCAAACCCTAGATCTGTTCATGTATGCACACATGCGCGCGCACACACACACACACACACACACACACACACAGTCCATCTCCTTCTGAGGCTTTTCACAGTTTCACACAAAATCAGCACGCCACCTTCTGTCTGACACTTTCTAGAGTTTTCCATATGATGACCAGTAAAAAACATGAGTTCTAAATGTAGCTATACCTAGAAGCTAGTTGATCCTCCTACCATCCATGCTTCTGAACTACCTTGCTTTCCTTCTATAGCCAATCTAATTCTTGCTGGCTAGCTCAACATTCAGCCCACATCCTTCAATAAATAAAGCTTTTTCTGATGAAAGGTAGTGCTCTATCTCTTGAGCTACACAACCATTTCTGGCAATTTCTGAGTAGTTTATTGGAGATCAAAGTCTCATGGACTTTTCTGCTTTAAACTTTTCTAACTTTTCTGTTTTGAACTGCAATCTTCAAATCTCATCCTCCTGAGTAGCTAAGATTACAGGCATGAACCACTGGTACCTGGCATCAGTCTTTTTTCTTTGCTCCAGAATTCCTCTCATGTTGATCCTCATGCACTAAAAGACAATTCAATGTTACTGTCAACATGATGGCTTTTAAAATCAAATTTCCCTGCATACAGTCTAGACGCTTCTGTATCACAAGCCACTAACAAGTTATCTGAGATCTGATAATCAACACAAGGCAGGTGACACTAATAATTTTTAGGAGCATTGTCCTGAGGATTAAAGAAGTAGTAAGGTGGGCGCTAGTGGCTTGTGTCTGTAATCCTAGCTATTCAAGAGACTAAGATTGAGAGGATTGTAGTTTGAGGTCTGACTGGGTAAAAATGTCTGGAAAAATCTATCACTAAAATAACCAACAAAAAGCAAGGCTGGAGGAATGGTTCATATAGTAGTGAACCTAGCTATAAGCAGCAAATTCAAGCCTCGTTACTGCTTTAAAAAAAAGAATAATTTTTACTCTTCACTGTACACTTGAACCACTCAAATGCATATCCCTGGAGAGCCTATTTTTAAATGGTTTTCCTGGATAATTAATTTATAGACGGGGATGAGAGCTCTGTAGTAAAGACCTTGATACTTGAAAGGTTTTTTTAAAATACATCATTGTTGTGCTATTATTTTAAATAAGAGTAGATTATCAAAACTGGTTAATCACTAAAGTCTAGCTTTCACTGTCAACTATGTGGTTATTTCATTTACCATAATCCATGAGCTGGATAGCATTTGGCAGCGTCTCTATATTTCAATTTACATCACTTTCAGTATTTCACTGTTCTGAGAAACATTATGTATGGGCTTATGCATGTAAATATATTTATAGCCACTCAACTATTTACCTAGGATAAATTCTGAGATGAGTAACTGCTGACTTGAAGGGTAATACACACTTTTTTTTGGTGGGGGGATCCACTCATGGGGCCTGAACTCTGGGCCTGGGCGCTGTCCCTCAGCTCTTCAGCTCAAGGCTAGCGCTCTACCACTTGAGACACAGTGCCACTTCCGGCTTTTTTCTTTTTGCTTATGTGGTGCTGAGGAATCGAACCCAGGGCCTCAGGCATGCAAGGCAAGCGCTTTACCACTGAGCCACCTTCCCAGCCCTGTAATACAGTTTTAAGACTTTTGAACATGTCAAATTGCTATCCTTCAGAGGCCCAATTATGTCACCACGGATGCATTAGAGCTACATGGCCACCACTAGAGCTGCAGCAGATCCTTATCTTACTGTGTCACTGCCTGGAGAACTCAAGGAATGAAATCCACAGCAGCAAGGAGTGAGTGTTAAAAGTATTCAATTTATGCATGTGAGAAGAGAACATGTTCTTGCTGGGTGAGAAGGGTCATGATAGGGGTTGGCAACTAACTGGTGGGTTTTTTATTTTAATCTGTTTAGATGTCATTTAATTTTTATGCTAATGAGATGCTTGGAAGGTGACTTGCTCATTGGACCCGTGA
>NW_012284085.1:0-4245 GCF_000151885.1 Dipodomys ordii
GCAGGTTAAAATAGAAGTCAAACCTAGGGATAGAGTTGTATCTTGACTTATTGCAAAACCATCTGAAAATAACTCTTGATCTCTGAGCACTGCATCACCGCTGCAGCAGGTGTAGCACCCATTGTAGGACAGCGGCAGCTAAGAAGACTCCAGCCATGAGTCAATCCAGTAACCCCAGCTACAAGGGCTGAAGCCAGAATGGGAGGAAGGAAAGACCCCCGAGTCCTGCCTTCCTTCTGGGTGGACTCTACTGCATGACCAGACCCATCTAGCACTGAGGTGCATTCTTGTATCCCCTCACCCCAATGGGTTCAGAAGGTGAGCACATTACTTCGAAATGGTGGCATCTGTAATGGCACCCACAATTGGGCCCACATGGACCAGGAGGAAGACAGAGGTCCTCACAGCAAAGCCAAAGAGGCTCTGGGAATAGCCTGGCTGTAGCAGGTGCAGTACATCTCCAGGCTCCTCTGATGCTGATGTGGGCATTCATGTGTGTCCCCTCACCTGCACTTCTGCTCCCACTGGGGGCACAGAGAGCACTTCCTTCCATGTGTGGGCCACCCAGGTATGGCACCGCAACTGGCCCATGCAGAAAAGTAAAGTGGAGGTCTGCGGTGATGCTGAAGGGGCTCCAGGTTCTGTCTCTTCAGTGATCTCAGTGTCAGTCATGACCCCATGGTCCCAGCTCAAGTCCCATGATCACTAACAGATATAGCAATGTGGGGCAACCTTGGCTACCTGGATAAGCAGAAAGGCAAAAGGACTTGGTGGGAATCTGAGTCCTTGCCTTCCTTGTAGGGTGACCACTCCATCTGGCCCATGCACATGCTTCTCCTCACTCTCTATTAGAGTGTGTGGGGGTGGAGGAGGGAGAAGTTACCTCAAAACAGGGGAGTCCCCAGGCTGCAGCCTCCCTCATCCCACGTGGGCCAGGGCACAAGTGCTTATACACTGAAATGTTAATTACAACCAGCCATTAATACCTCAGGTAGGAATCTTAGTGTCAATTAGATTTTCAGGACTTACTCATTGAGCATCACTGAAACTTTGCTTCCTTTGACCTATAGCTGCCCATCTTCCAAACTGCTACCACTATCTTCCTTTTTGTTTCCTAGAGTTCAGCTGTTGTCATAGTTAGTTGATCCGGTCATATTTTTTGCTAACTCTTTTCCTCTTTAATTAACTATATCCATTAATAAAGTTCTCTGAAATTCCTTTGAGGAATGAGTAATATCTGTGTATACTATGTTACACAGTTTTAATTATTTATCTACTCTTGCAAAATATCAATATAAAAAATCAAAGAGGTTTGAACATCAGTATTTATTTATAAATATATTTCTACAAATAACATGTATAAAAAAGATAACTTCTTCAGAATAAAGGGCTGAGATAAAGTTTCATGCCAGACAACTTACATACCCCTTGTCAATGGAGTTGTAGTCTGGGTGCATGTGACCGTCATGGAAAAGTCTGGTGATCTGCATGACTCAGAAGCAATAGTAACAACATGAACTAGGAATCAGCAAGAGACAAACCTGATTATTCTGAAAGTTGAAAGCATCAATAAATGAACTGGGAAGTAGATCTGAAATAAGAAAAGAAGTACAATTTCTGTAAGTGTAGTAAGACTGATTTACTGGAAAATAAAGTCAAATCATTCAGAAAGAAAATCTTTTCTAGATAAAGAAAATATATAAAGTTTCTCAAGGTTTTTTTAAATAATCACCATTTTAGGGGAAAGATGACAGGTCTAGATAATATGGTAGCAGCTAGGTCCTTCTATGACAGGCCTCACACATTGGAGCAACAACCAGGAACAGGCTACAAGGGAGAAGGATTAGTGAGAAGTGATGAAAGAAAAAGCTGATGGTAAAGAATGGGGGAAGGATAACAATCATGACATCTTGGTGAGTATCATACAGATATATCAGAAAGAAGCTCTGTTAGGATGCAAAACCATTGCTGAATCTTACACACCTAAAAAGTCTTGTAAACAAATTTCATACAAAAGTGAGCACTAGAAGATATTGTTGTCTTTTCTATACAAAGGTACTGTGATAGAAAACACAAAGTGATATCCATGATGACATGAAAGTTGTCAGTCTTGATAATTATCTACAAGGCAAGATACATTCTATTTTTTTTTGTCGGTTGTGGGCCTTGAACTCTGTGCCTGGGCGTTGTCCCTCAGCTCTTCAGCTCAAGGTTAGGGCTCCCACATCGGTTTTCTGAGTTGTTTATTGGAGATAAGAGTCTCCCAGACTTTCCTGCCCATCTGGCTTTGGACCTTGATCCTCAGATCTCAGCCTTCTGAGTAGCTAAGATTACAGGTGTGAGCCAGTGGCACCTGGCCAGGAGAAGGTACAAGCTTGAAAATGAGAAAAAAAATAAGAAAAAGTTACCAAGCATGGATAATTCCCAAAAATGTGAAGGAAAGAAACAGAGAATGAAGGGACTCTAGTCAGGAGATAATACATGTCACTAACAAATCATTTCAGCCAGGAAGTGCAAAGAAATGAAATACAGTGAAGAACTCTGACAATGAAAAGAAAAGGAAAGGAAAATAAATATTTTTCAAAGGCATTTGGAACTGAGAGCCCAAGGCTCATGCTCATTATCTTACTCATTTCAAGGGCTAAGCTCTGTGAATCACACTTTCATATTAGCCAAACACAAAAGCTTGAGAAACCAATTCTCCAAATAACTGGCAAACAAAACTGTACTGGAAGTGTAATTCAAACAGTAAAGTTAGGAGAGAAAATGTCAAGTGAGTATGTTGTAGGCTCTGATGAAGAGATCCAGTCTCACTACCAGAACAACAATGAAAAGATAGAAGGAAAAGACACTTAGTAAGGGGTAGTAAAATGTGGTGTGGGGCAAGGAAAAGTAGGAGGAAAGTGAGGGAAGAGGCAACAAGTTTGACAAGAAATGTACTTATTACCTTACTTATGTAACTGTAATCCTTCTGTAGATAGCCTTGAAAATAAAAAATATGGTAAAGATCTGAGAGAAATGCACAGCAATGATAGTAACTATACAACTCTAGATGTATGAACAAATGAGGAGCTTGAAAAAGAAACATCTCAGCAAAGACACAAAAGAAATATTAAAACTTCATCTCAAATTACCAGACTGTAACTCCAGCACTTAGAAGATTGAGGAAGGAAGATCCCTAGCCAAGGCCCGCACTTCAATGAAACACCCTATGTTATAGTCCCCACAAAAATTCAAATAATGTTTCCATCAAAATCTAATGTTTCTAATTTGTTTTTAGAAATAGGAAACACAAAGTTGCTCAATACAGAGATTAGATGCTAAGCATATCAAAGCACCTGGATTTGATCCCTAAAAATCAAATGGACAGTGTGTGTGAGACAGACAAGACACATATAAAGGCAGAGACAGAAACAGAAGTAGGAAGAGAGAGAGAGAGAGAGACAGACAGACAGACCAACAGAAGTAAGAAAATACAAATGGCCTGAAAGAGATTAGATGCATACCTTCCTAAGCCTGTATAGTTCATAGATTTGATCACTAACAATCAAATGAATAGGGAAAATCAGAGGAAGAAAATGAGAGACAGAGAGATGCAGAGAGAGGGAGAGACAGAGAGAGACAAAGAGGCAGAGACAACGCACACACGAGAATGTTCTGGACTCAAAAATGGATTTGAATGTAGAAAAATCTTGAAGAAAAATACAAGTCTTTCTGTAACCACAAAAGTAGAATATCTACAGCTTTTAAGGATGAGATATTCTTTGCCTGAGGGAAGTAGAGTAGTATTTTGAAGATTGTAAGAAAGAGGCATGGGAAACATGCATTTGATAGGAGCAGAGGATGGAGATGTTGGGTAAAAGCCTTACCATCTAAGTCATTCTGGAAGACTTCAGGTCATACTGTTCTCATGGTCACACCAATGGGAGGAACAAAGAGGATTCTGAGTTATCTTGAGATTAAATGATGAAACAGGAAAGGAGTTAAAGTGGGGACAATCACTAGAGTGAATTTTACACTTCATGTGGTTTCCTAACAGGATTTTCCGTTAAAACAGAAAAAAAGGCAAGCAACTAACCGCAAAAGACCTAATTAATAACATTTAATGGAAATTATTTAAACTAATGCTCATCTTTAGAATACAACACTAATCTATATGTGGAATAGGGCACAGGTAGCTATGTTCAATACTATACTAAACAAAATATATCTTATTGCTTCATATAATATACAATATTGGTGCTG
>NW_012284086.1:0-7707 GCF_000151885.1 Dipodomys ordii
TCTTCTTTCTTTCTTTCTTTCTTTCTTTCTTTCTTTCTTTCTTTCTTTCTTTCTTTCTTTCTTTCTTTCTTTCTTTCTTCCTTCCTTCTTCCTCCTCTCCCTTCCTTCCCTTCTTCCCTCCCTCCATCCTTCCTTCCTTCCTTCATTCCTTCCTTCCTCCTTCCCTCCTTCCTTTCTTACTTCTGTGTTTCTTCTTGTGTCCATCCTAGAACTTTAACTCTGAGCCTGGGTGCTGTCCCTTACCTCCATATTGTCAGGTAGTGCTGATCTACTTGAGCCACAACATTACTACTCACTTTTCTGGGGAGTTTATTAAAAATAGGAGGCAGAGAAAAAGCTGTTTACTAGAGGACCATATAAATACAGTATGAAAAAACAATCGTGGCCCCAAAGAAGATAGATGAATGGCAGAAATTACCAAACACTTCTCAGTCCTGTCAATATTCACAGACTTAACTCCTAATTAAATGACATAGATTGACTAACTGGATCCTAAAGCAAGATCCACCTATCTTCTGTCACCAAAAAGCACACATTGCCCAAGGAAGCAAACATTCTGAATGTGAAAGGCTGGAATAAAATCTATCAAGCAAAGAGCCCCATAAACAGGCCAGAACAACAAAACCACTAGCGGATAGAAAACTAGACTTCAAATTAAAATTATGAGAGGAGACTAAGAAGGACGTGACATATTAATAAATGGATCTCTCCAACAGGAGGGCATAACAATTCTTTTTTCTTTTTGTGGGTCTGGGTTGTGGGGCCTAAACTCTGGGCCTGGGCGCTGTCCCTCAGCTCTTCAGCTCAAGGCTAGTGCTCTATCACTTGAGCCACAGCGCCACTTCGGACTTTTCTCTTTTTGCTTATGTGGTGCTGAGGACTCGAACCCAGGGCCTCATACATGCAAGGCAAGCACTCTACCACTGAGCCACCTTCCCAGCCCAAGACATAACAATTCTAAACATCTATACGCCAAATGCTGGAGCATCTAATCTCATCAAACTGATACTTTTTACCCTAAAACACATGTGGTTATAAGTGAACAGATTGTTGGTGAGTTTAATACATCAAGTCATCTCTCAATAGATCAACCCAGCAAAAATTAATCAGAGAAAACTCAGAACTAAAGAACTTCATTGACCAATTAGACTTCACAGATGTCTATAGAGTATCTCACCCAGCAGCATCAGAATACACGTTCTATTCAGAAGCACATGCAATTTACAAAATGGGTTATATTTTAGGTTCTAAGGAAAATCTGTGCAAATACAGAAATGTTGAAATTATTTCCTGCATTTTTTCAGATCAAATTGGAATAAAATTAGAGCTTAACATCAAAAGCCATCATGAAAAATTCTCTAAATCATGGAGACTGAAGGTACCCAGTGTGTGTCCTGTGCACACACCCTCAGGAATTGGAGTATCTGGCCTGGAAAGAACTGGAAAACAATATTCTTTTCCTTGATGGTTATAAGCAACCCTCTGAGATGTGGGACAATCCCTTACTCTCTATAATTTACTGTATCAATCAATCATAAATAGAGCTCATTTTTCAAAACCATGTAATGAAAGTGCTGTTTTTGCCTAGAATCCTAGCTACTCCAGATATCTGAAATCTGAGGATCACAGTTCAAAGCCAGCTTTGGAGGACCTCTGGCTCCAAAAGAGCCAGAAGTGGGCCTGGGGCTTAAGCATAAGATCAGGAAAGCTCAGGGACAGCACCTAGGCCCTGCGTTCAAGCCCCACAGCTAGCACAACAGAACACAACAAAACAAACAAGGAAACAAACCCCTGACCAACCTCAAGCATACGAAGGTCAAATTCTGTAGAAAAGCTAGAGAAAGAATTCAAAACCAAATGCCAAAAGACATCCCAATGTATTTGGGACGACAAATCTCAGGATGTAAAGCCAGTTCAGAGTTGACCTAACTTTCCTTGAGAATGGAGGCCCCACATCATTTGCTCTTCTACAAGTGACATTCGCTTCCTGCCCACCCAGATGTACCCACAACAGCCAGGTCCCACACCTACGAAAATGTACAAACAGAAAGGTATGATTACTTAATATCTAACCATCATCAGTGAAATGGGGCCTCAGAAAGATTTCTTACTGAGTTCAGCTCTCAGTACTGGCCCAGAGCCAAAAACCAAAACAAACTCTAAAAATGCTACACAACACACAGCCTATGAATATCTGAGCACCCATCCAGGTATCTGGTAGTGAAGGTGCTGAGGAATCAAGCTGTTATCGGTGTGTGACCCCTTCCAGCTGGCAAACCCTGCTCTATTAGATAAACTGATGTTTGGTGCTACTACCTATTGAGGATGGAAATTAAGAAGGGAAAAGGAGTGAGGAAAAAAAGTAAATGCAAGTAGCAGGTAGGTTACGTAGTGGAGCTGAGCAAAGTGCCTGAGTGGGAAGAGAACTCCCCTTCGTAATAATAGTCTGTGAGCATCACTGAGACCTTTGACCTTCTTTTGCCTCGAGGATGGTGGCAGAGCAACTAATACAATAGAGATGATTAGAAAAGTACCAAAGGCTTTTAGCTGCTTGGGGAGCATTGGGGGTGGGGGGTGCTTTTAGATTGTCAGTGTTCATTTGTTCAGAGATGTTAGGGCCGATGGGTCATCATTTGACAGTTAGAGGGGCCCAAAGCAGAGATGGCATAAAAGCAGAAATTCACAGCTCTGAGAATGGCTGTCTCTGCGTCCCATGGCTCTGTAGCTGCTGACCCCTGACCATAGATGATTGGTGGGGGGGGGATGGGGATGGAGGGACTACTTTCTCCTGTGTGGTGTTTGCCACACTTCTAGTGTGTGTGTGTGTGTGTGTGTGTGTGTGTGTGTGTGTGTGTGTGTGGTCCTGAGGCATAAAAACGGGACTTAGATGCTGTTGGGCTCCCGGCTCCAGGCCAGCAATCCACTTCCAGCTCTTTGCTGGTTCATTGGAGGTAAGAGTCTCATGGACGTTCCTGCCCTGGCTGGCTTTGGACCACGATCCTCAGATCTCAGCCTCCTGAGCAGCTTGCTTTACAAATGTGAGACATGGGGGTCACTATGTTCATTTAGGTATTTCATTATTTAAATACTTTTTGTGAGTATATATCAGTTGCTCAAATTGAGGGGTGGGTGGCTTTCATTGTTACGCAAACATACAAACTCCCAATTTTTACTCATGTTTATGCAGTTCCTTATCAGGAGAAGCCATTGTCACAGCTAAAATCATACATATCAAATCTAGAAAGATCTGTGATTGGATCCTGATTCAAGTTCTTATTTACCAAGCACCATATATAAGAAACACCTTTGTTATATGTTTTAATTCTCATACAGTTCATGTGCGAAGTTAATAGATTCCTCTACTCTTAATTTCCTTTCTTTTGGTTTTAGTATTCAGGGTCTCACAACCTTGCTTAGCCTTTTATGCTCAAGGCTAATGCTCTACCACTTGAGCCACACTACCGCATCTGTTTTTTTCGATGGTTAATCGGGAATAAAGTTCTTTTACAAGTATCAGCTTCCTGGAGTTCCAAACTGTGGTCCTTAGTTCTCAGCCTCCTGAGTCTCTGGGATTACAGAAATGTGCTGCAGGAGTGCCAACGTGCACTATACTTTTTGATGGATATGTACTTCTCATTAAACTGCAGATCTGTGTGGTTTTATTTGTGTGTTAATCACTTCTCACCAGTAAATACCTACAAATGAAGCTGACACACTTCAGTCACTTTCTGTCTTGAGTTTAATTGTCCTACATGCAATCTTGTCACTTCTAATCTTTATTGGTATCATACAGTGGCCAACCAGCTCTGGAGGAGTTGTCTCATTCCCTGCCAGACATATTCAGTCCTGTGGACTGAATGTCTCTACTTCTTGATGTAAGGTTCGCTGAAAGGAAACCACCACGTGGTCCAGGCAGAAAAGAGTTTATTTGGAGGAACAGCAAACTGTGAGCCCACACAGGATGGAAGGAGAGAGGGGAAGGAAAAACATAAAACATAATTCGAGCTTAGAAATTAAACCCATCAAAACAAAACCTCAAATAAATGACAACCCGATTAGTATGTGGGCTAGAGACTTATAGACTTCCCTGAAGAAGAAATAAGAATGGCCAGTAGACACATGAAGAGATGTTCCATGTCCCTGGTCATAAAAGAATTGCAAATCAAAACAATTTTGAGATTCTACCCATCCCAGTTAGAATGGCCATGATAAAAAAAAAAGCTAAAAATAACACATGACAGAGGGAATGTCACCAAAAGGGAACAGTACTACAAATATTGGTGGGAATGTAAACTTGTTCAGCTACTCAGGAAAGTAGTATGGAGGTTCCACACACAGCTAAACATAAAACTTCCCTCTGACCCAGCACCTCAGTCCTGGGTATTTATGCAAAAGACCACAAACCAGAATACACTGAAGCCACCAGCACAAGCATGTTCACTGCAGCACGGTTTGCCCAGATAAGACAGGGAATCAATCCAGATGCCCTCAATGGAATTATATGATTCCTCCAGAAAGAATGACATTTCACCATTCATGCAGAAATGGAAAGACTTGGAGAAAATTATACTAAGTGAAGTAGAACAGACCCAAGAAACATAGGCTGCATGGTGTCCCTCATTTGTCATCATTAGAATATGCCTGTAAATCTACAAGTGAACCCAATGGACAGTAAAAGACAAGATTAATTAAACAGCACTGCAAATATCCTTCCAGTGAGAACAAAGGAGGATATTCTTAGGAGAGGATCACAAGGGCTGAACCTCCTGAGCCACACAACCAGGCTGGGCCATTTGAGATGAGGACTCTATCCTGTCCTTCTGGGGAGCTGCCAGTGCCAGTGCCCTGGGACCATCCACGCTGAGGGATTTGCCTAAGTTTGGGCTGGGTTGGCACAGGTTTGGAAGACAAAAGGACAACCCAGAAGGTCCAGATCTGTACTCATTTCTGCAGCCTCAGAACAAGTGTCAATTCTATAACCTGGGGCCAGATGGCAACTGGATGCTCACATTGGAAGGTCTCCCTGGCCTTTCTGCTCTGTCTGTGTCACTGAGCACCTCTCTCCTGAGCTGCCAAAACAACAGCCAAACATCTCAAAAGCTTGAAGGTTTTCACAGCAAAATCTGCCCAGCACTCTGGAGCAGTAACGGAGAGTATGGAGACCACTGCAGGGTCAGTGTGTACAGCCGCTCTGAGTGTCGATAGCCATGGTCTCTGCCCACAAAGCCTTTCTTCAATATTCTCGTATTATAAAAATACGCTCATCTTCCAAATAATCCCACTGTGCCAGGATATTTCTCCCTTACCAAGCTCTCGTTGCCTGAATCAACTAAAGACAATTTGAGGACAAGACTAGGATCTTTCTGAATTTATATATGTGTATATATACATATATATATATATATCTATATATATTGTGTATGTATGAGAGAGAGAGCACGCATGTGCACACATCATACATGTACTGGACATGAACAGCATTTAGGTGCTGCCCTTATCTTTTTATACTAAAGGCCAATGTTCTACCACTAGAGCCATAGCTCTACTCGTGGCTCTTGGTGGTTCATTGGAGATGAGAATCCTATGGACTTTTCTGCTAAGGCTGCTTTGAACCTCAATCCTCAGATCTCAGCCTTCTGAGTAGCTCGGGTTATGAGTGTGTGCCATCAGTGGCCATTTTAAATGTTTTTAGATATTCAATTGCAATGCTGCCTTTTAATGAATTTCTTGCGTTCCTTTGCCCTGAACCACAGGAAGATAAATAAAAACAGTTACTTAAGCACAATGATCATGAGTCAAATTGTATTTATTCCATGTTTATAAAAGGCAAGGAAAAGCCGGACGCTGGTGGCTCATGCCTGTCATCCTAGCTACTCAGGAGGCTGAGACCTGAGGATCACACAGTTCAAAGTCAGCTTGGGCAGGAAAGTCTTTGAGACTCTTACCTTCAATTAACCACCAGAAAATCGGACGTGGCACTATAGCTCAAGTGGTAGAGCACTTGCCTGGAGCTGAAGAGCTGAGGGACAGCGCCCAGGCCCAGAGTTCAAGGCTCTGGATTGAACAAAAAAAAAACAGACAAGGAAGTCCACCATCCTAACTTTTCAATATTCCAGGTCATCTTGAAACATTCCCAATAATTAATGTTAATATTATATATACATTTTTGTGTGTCAGTATTAGGGACCGAACTCAAAGCCTGGGCACTGTTGCTGAGCATTTTCCCTCAAGATTGGCCCTCTATCAATTAAGCCACAGCCTGACTCCTAGCATTTTGCCAGTTCCCTGAAGATGAGAATCTCATGCACTTTCTTGCTTGTGCTGTCTTCGAACTGTGATAGTTAGATCTCAGTCCACTGTGAAATTAGGAATTCTGGGATGGGCCACAAGGTCCAGCTTCAGTATATTTTAATAGATACACACTGTTCTAGAATTCTTGCCCGGGGATTATTAGTAGCCTCTTTCCTGCAAGTCTTTTGCAGTCTTCACCTGAACCTGCCTTAAAACCCATTCTTAACAAGTTACATGAAGATCCCCTTTTGTGCTGCGCTCTAACAATTCATTGATATTCGGACAAAATCCGTCATATTCCAGCTGAGATTCAGGCGTGAGCCACCAGCACCTGGCCAGCTGAACCCTTTCTCCGAGAGTCTCCTTTTGAAGCCATCCAGTGATTTGCCTTAGCAAAATGTGGCCACCAAAGTTTCTTCCCCAGACCACGATGAAAAGAAAGAAATTCCAGCCACGCAGTGTTGTCTGTATTTCAATCCAGACGTCGCCCGTGGATCCAGCAGACAGTGTTTCTGCCATCCCCGAGCCACGGCCTCTTGGCTCCTCCACCCTCCACGGCCCTGGGAGCAGGTGGCCCCCACTTGCACTGAGCGTGTGAGCTGTGTTCAAGCTGCTTGTCCTTTTAGCTGCTGCTTCTCCACCATGAAAAGCCAGTTACCAGTCGTTCTTGGGGCTCAGCCACTTTGTAAACAATAGGCACCTTTCAGCTCCTCCTTTCAAGTCTTTTCAGAGAGGAGAAAGGACCCCAATGAGAGAGGCCAGTCACGCTGTCCCCCTGCGTACAGTGTGGGGACAAGGGACGGCTCACGTGGGGATGTGGCAGCCCAGGAAGCCTCTGCTTGTTCTCCTTTTGTTCTGTCATCTGGGGAGGAAAAGACACAGGCCATTCAGGGCCTGGGCACTGCCACTGAGCGTTTGTGCTGAAGACTAGCGCTCTACCACCCCAGCCACAGCTCCACATCTGGCTTTGTTTTTGTGAGATTAATTGGAGATAAGACTCTCACAGACTTTCCTGCACAGGCGGGGTTAGAACCTCCATCCTCCCATCTCAGCCTCCTGAGTAATCTGGATTTCAGGGTGAGCCACCGGTGGTTTCTTTGGTGGAACTTCGAATCCTCAGAGATGCCATCAAGCCTCCCTGGACGTCCCGGGCCCCTGGTGCAAGGTGGGGGAGGCCCTGTCCCCTCCACAGTCTCCTCTCCCTGGGTCCCCACCGGAGGCCCAGCCCCCACCAGAGGCTCGGCCCCTGGTGCCCAAGCCCCTCATTCACTCCACTCCTGCTCCTTGAGCTCGGCAAGCTGGCTTGACAGCTGCTTCACCGGGCTCATGGTGGCCTGTGGCTCCTCTGCAGGTTCTGACTTTACATTGCGCTCACTCTCGCCTTTGCTACTGACAAGAGACATGGCTCACATCTGA